>NC_087362.1:39557012-39624512 GCF_030014295.1 Loxodonta africana | reverse complement strand
GCACCCCAACATTCCCCCATGTCTCCCTTGAACCCACCCCTGGCAACCACTACCACCTTTTGGTCTCTAAGCATTTGCCTATTCTAGATATTTCACAGAAGTGGGATCATACAATATTTGTCCTTTTGTGACTGACTTATTTCACTGAGCGTGTTTTCCAGGTTCATCCATGCTGTAGCATGTATCAGGTCTTCATTTCTTTTTATGGCTGAATAATGTTCCGTCGTATGGATATGCCACGTATTATTTATCCATTCCCCTGTTGCTGAACACTTGGGTTGTTTCCGTCTTTTGACTACACCTACTCCTCACTTATCAATTATCTTGTTACCTGATGTTCTGCATTTACAATAGTAAAAAATCAGCTGTCTATCTATATTACACGTTAATGATGTACATCTGGTACTAACAAATGCCAAGGTGTGAGGCAAGAGTAATGCTGGCTGTGATGGTGAAAGTTATGTGTCAACTTGGCTAGGTCATGATTCTCAGTGGTTTGGCAGTTATGTAATGAAGTAATTTGGCAGCTATGTAGTGATGTAATTTGGCAGCTATGTAATCATGTAATTTGGCAGCTATGTAATCATGTAATTTAGCAGCCATGTAATGATGTAATTTGGCAGCTATGTAATGATGTAATCTGACACTTACGTAATGATGTAGTCCTTCTCCATTTTGTGATTTGATGTGGTCATCCTCCGTTTTTGCGTAATGTTGATTTTCACATAACGACTTGGTCTTTGGAACCTAGCTATGTCAATAAGGAGTGGGTGTATTGTGAATAACTCTGCAGTGAACATTCATGTACACATATCTGTTTGAGTCCCTGCTTTCTGCCTATCGTTTTTAATCATATTAGCCAACCAACAAATCCAGGAGAGTCCAGATTGTTGACTTTCAAGCTCAGGCCTGAGGCATCCCTTCTGCCATGGTTGAGGTGGAGGTGGCAGGTCTGGGTCAGCAGAACCACCCTGCCCATCACTGTGTACCCTGCTGGCCTCCTTATGTGGCATTCCTGAAGGCCACTGTGGACCCTGGTGAACTGAGCCAACACCTGTTGGTGTCAATCACTTGATTTCAGGGGAGCATGTGAGTCTTTGTGCTAAGGGGTATAGAGGTGCATGACAGGTAACATGTCCAGGACCAGGGACTCACCTTCCTTGGTACCGAGACTGGCTAAGGTGGCAGTGGGGTACTGGCAGCAGGCTGTGCCATGCAGTGTTCTATATACACCCTAGAAATATGGACATAGTGGTCTTTTGGATGAATTCTTAGCATTTCCTTTTCTGTAGCTCCTTATAACACTTAGTCTAACTGGTTAACAAATATTTAATAAACCCTTGCCCTGGGCTCAATGCCCTGATCTTGCTGGAAGGTGAAGCTAATGTATTGGCAATTCAGAAGTATGGAACGTGTTCTGAGACTGGGGACTCTCTGTGTGATTATGTGCATAAAACTATTTTTTAAATTTTTAGTTAAATATAAGGATTTGCACCATTTTGGGGAGGTTGTAGGCTGCTATAAGATTAGAGAAACATGGTACGGACTTCACATCCCCCGTGTACCATGACTGATGAGACCTAGCCACTCTAGAAAGTACTAATGGCAGATGCCCAGCTGTAGGCCCCTGTACAGACCACAGGCTCTTCCAGGTTGGGAACCGCCTCTGCTCTCTTCCCCATGCCCCCAATGACTCGGACACAGTAGGCTTCAAGTATGTTGTAGGAAAGAAGGGAGGAAATGATTGTCTTGGGAAATCAGTAGGTTCCTCTTATAATGATGTCCCTGGGTGGTGCAAATTGTTAACGGTCTTGGCACTCAGAAGAAAGGCTTAGTGATCTACTTTCAAAAAATCATCCACTGAAAACCCTGTGGAGCAGAGTTTTGCTCCAACACACATGGAGTCACCACGAGTTAAGATCGACTTGACGGCAACTGGTTTATAATAGCACTAGTTAGCCACAACCCGCCCCCCACAGCCCCCAGTAGAATTCTTTGCCGCCACAGCCTAGCAAACACATTGGTGACAACTGACTTCTGCTTTCTCCTGGTGCCTGTGAGTATATATACACACACACCTTTAATTTCATAAGCAAGCAAGATGTGATATGACATTCGTTTTCTTTTTACAAGGGACACATTTAAGGTAGTGAACGTGACCTGAGTAGAAACAAAACCAGGTGTGATGATATGGGCAACTTTGCCAAACCTTTTTAATGTGTCCACCGGCAGATAAATAGTCTGGTCATTTTGTTCAATTCCCCAAATTGACTGGTCAGTTCAGTTTAAAAAAGTAGTCAGACTTGTGATGTTGCCGATTTGCCCACTTATTTCATGGGATTGATCAGTTTATCCATGATGCTCAGTCCAGTGGCCAGGTGGGAACACACATGGTGTAAGTGAGCAGCCACACGGAGCTGGTCTAGCTGCTGTTCCTGTGGTGGTGCTAAAGGCAGGTGGGCGGGTGAGAATCCCAGAGATGCGTCCTCCAATCCCAGGTCGCAAGTGAGCCTTTCCGCATGCCCCTAGGGCTCCCATTGTGGTGGCACCTCTCCAGTGGGTGGCCCCATATCATGCTCTGTGCCCCAACATCATGTGCATGCCCTGTCCCCTCTGGGCCATCTGGTTTCCATGTCCATCGGCCCTATCAGCCATGTATCCCAGGAACTGGGGAAATGTTTGTTTAAATGATGAATGAAGCCACTTTGCTATATTTTGACATTTCTGTCAATTAAAATATTAACCTACCTCTGTATAACACCTTTTCATTTGCACAGTGCTCACTTTTATAACAAGCTGTGAGTCAGGAAAGATTTTTAAATCTTCTTTTATCTTATTCATCATCATCATATCAACAACATTATAAACAAACAAACAAGCAAACAAAAAAAACCTCTTGCCATCGAGTTGATTCCAACTCATAGTGACTCATACCAGAAGGATGTTTACAAAACTACATAAAGGTATTCAACTGTGTGGATCATAACAAATTATGGATAACATTGTGAAGAATGGGAATTCCGGAACACTTAATTGTGCTCATGAGGAGCCTTTACATAGATCAAGAGGCAGTTGCTCAGATAGAAAAAGGGGATACTGATTGGTTTTAAATCAGGAAAAGTGTGCATCAGGGTTGCATTCTTTCACCATACCTATTCAATCTGTATGCTGAGCAAATAACCCGAAAAGCTGGACTATATGAAGAAGAACGGGGCATCAGGATTGGAGGAAGACTCATTAACAGCCTGAGTTATGCAGATAACATAACCTTGCTTGCCGAAAGTGAAGAGGACTTGAAGCCTTCAGTACTGATTGCACCTCAACATAAAGAAAACAAAAGTCTTCACAACTGGACCCATAAGCAACATCATGATAAATGGAAAGAAGATTGAAGTTTTGAAGGATTTCATTTTACTTGGATCCACAATCAACAGCCATGGAGGCAGCACTCAAGAAATCAAACGACACATTGTATTGGATGAAACTGCTACAAAGGACCTCTTTAAAGTGTTAAAAAGCAAAGATGTCACCTTAAAGACAAAGGTGCACCTGACCCAAGCCATGGTATTTTCAATCGCATCATATGCATGTGAAAGCTGGACAATAAATAAGGCAGATCAAAGAAGAATTGACACCTTTGAATTATGGTGTCGGCAAAGAATATTGAATATACCATGGACTGCCCAAAGAACGAATAAATCTGTCTTGGAAGAAGCACAACCAGAATGCTCCGTAGAGGCAAGGATGGCGAGACTGCATCTTACATACTTTGGACATGTTGTGAGGAGGGATCAGTCCCTGGAGAAGGACATCATGCTTGGCAAAGTACAGGGTCAGCGGAGAAGAGGAAGACCCTCAACAAGGTGGATTGACACAGTGGCTACAACAATGAGCTCAAGCATAACAATGATTGTAAGGATGGCTCAGGACTGGGCAGTGTTTTGTTCTGTTGTACGGCACCTAAAAACAGCAACAGCACAGCGACCCTATGGGACAGAGTAGAAGTGCTCCATAGAACTTCCAAGGTGTGGCTGGTGGATTCGAATTGCCAACCTTTTGGTTAGCAACTGAACACTTAATCACCATGCCACCAGGGCACCCCACAACACTATGAGCAACTAATATTTATTGAGCCACTACTATGAATCAATCCTGTGAGGTTGTCACTGCCCACATTTCACAAAGGAGTCCTGGAGTGTGAAATGACTTATCCAAGGTCACAGTGGCAGAGCAGGGACTTCAATCCTTATCTGCCCCAATCCAGAACCTTGCTATAGCCACCTCCCATCTCGAATGGCAAACATCAGGGCAGTTCTTATTTTGAACCTCTTCTTGAACAGCATCCATGGTGAGTCCAGGGGACAAAGCTACATTGCTGTAACCCTTGTAACATGTATAATTACTCATGAGAGAGTCTCTCTCGCTCCTTATGAAAGAACTAGGAAAGAGAAGGCAGCTCAGAGTCTCTTCCCTGTGATGTGTGGTGGTCTGTGCCTGAGCCGATAAGCTTTTCACTGGTGCCCTGGACGTGCCGAGCCAGGATCTCCCCCAAGCAAGACGCCTGGAGTAAGAGAAAGACGTGACCCCAGTTTTATGGTTCAATATAAATGTAAAAGAAAACCTAAGAGAGAGGATGGTTGCTGTAGAAAAACCTCAGGCCTTGTCTTTATCTGGATTCCTTTAGACCTAGTCCTGCTCTTTATTACCCATGGAACACCGAAAAAGTAGATTTATCTCTAACCTCAGCCTCCTTCTCTGTGAAATGGGGGGACACAATCTCTAATTAATAATAAACGTAGAATACCTAGGACAGTATCAGCCATGCAGCTGATCAATGTCGTATGCTTATTAGCTAATGTTGAAAAGAACAAATAATAAAGAATATTATACCTTTCACTTTCGGGAATGTGAAATCTAAGGAATTGCCCTGAACAAGAGCCCTTGGGTGGGGGTGGTTCCGGGTGAATGCGCTCACCTACTAACTGAAAGTTTGGAGGTTTGAGTCCATCCGAGGTGTTTTGGAAGAAAGGCCTGGCAATCTACTTCAGAAAAACCAGCCATTGAAAACCCTATGGAATACAGTTCTACTCTGGCACACATGGGGTCCATTCCATGAGTTGGAATAGATTTGATTGCAACTGGTTAGGGAACAACTCTAAAAAAAGAGCTCATTGCCATTGAGTCAATTCCAATTCATAGTGACCCTATAGGACAGAGTAGAACTGCCCCATAGGGTTTCCAAGGAGTGCTTGGTGGATTCAAACTGCCAACCTTTTGGTTAGCAACCGTAGCTCTCAACCACTGTGCCACCAGGGTTTCCTAGGGAACAACAGGCTATTTTAATTGGGTGTTCAGGAGAGACGGCTGTTAAGGTGCTGAAGGGACTCAGGCTCAGGGCTTTTGCTAATAACCTGCTGAGTCTTCAGATTTGGGATTCCTGGAAAGCACTTCCAATCAATCAGGGCGTTTTGTGCTTCAGAAGTTGCCTTCACCCAGCCCTGTAGAGAGCTTTCTACTATGACAACTGGAAGGAGCAGGGGGGCTTTTAAGGCCCAGGCTTTGTTCCCTGGAAGGGAGAAACTAGCTGTTTAGTGATCTGCTTCAATGGCGGAGGTGCCTCTGACAAGCTTCCCATCCAGACCAGATTCTAGAGACCGTTTGGGAGTGTGGGGCAGCTCCATGTCCCTCTGGGAGCCTGTATCCAGGACTTCTGTCCCCTGAGGAGATTGCATTTGGCACAATATTTTAATATTTATCAGTGTACTTTCGGCTTCTTAATGAATTTGTACTGCATAAGAACTGATTTTCAAGAAATACCTTTACGATTTTTTTTTTTTCCTGGGCACACTGGTGCGCTGATGAAATGTGTATTTGCATAGAAATAATCTTAAGTGAGCTCTACTTGAGAGTGTGTCAGATTTGTAAATATCACTACCATGAAGACATATTTTTGGCTATGGATTTCCTCCTGAGTTTATTTCTCGTCTCATTTATCATGTCTGGGTCACCACGCACTGCGCTTATTTGGCTGGGATTTTGTTTTGGAGCGATTTGTTTATCCAGGTTGTGTTTCTGGAGATGAAAGCTTCTCCCACTATTTTTTTTTTTTTTTTTTTTACATCACAGTTTCAAAATAAAATAATCCTACTCATAGGTTGTTTAAAGACTCAGAAGGTAAAGCGTGTGGCAGCGTTTTACCTCCCCTCTCTTCTCCCACTCCTCCCTTGGCCCACAGTTTGTCTTTGAGGATGCTGGGTTTTAACGGGCAGGGTACAGCATAGAAACCAGATGGTTTTAACGCACACCTGTGAAAATGCCAGGGTTCCGCGCAACATTAAAGTTAATGGTCAGAATAGGGCTGCCAAGCTCAGTGGAGTTGTACTTAACTGGCACACCAGCCTGTTTAACTGAACTTCCCAGTTAACTGATGGTGGTGTTGGCACATGCCCCTCTTCACCACTACCCAGCTCCTCCCTGTGTGAAACGTGCTCCCATCTCCCTCCTTTCTCTCATCTCCTCATCCTCACCCCTTACATCTCTCCCCCATCAATTGATTTCTCTTTCCCTCTTGCCATTGCTTACTCTTCTTCCAGCTGCATTTCTTCTCCCCAGACGCGTTTCTATTTTCCTTGAGCCTGGTGTCCACAGAACTTGGCTTTTGCTTGGCTGCCTTATAACATTCGATCAGGCTGCTTATCCATCATCGTCCCCCTTAAAAACCCTGCGGGCTTCTGGTCTTACTGACAATTAGGTGCAGGTCTGTCTTTGAACTTGCTGTGGCTTTTCTTGATGCTTTAGTGCCCTGGATATCCAGTTCATGGTTGCGCTGGTTGAAGGGAGGGTTTTGGTTGCCCAAGTGTCAGCCGCTTAAGTTTTACTGGACACTGTAAATGTGCCCATGTTTTCTCATGTTACCTGGGCAGCGGGCAATTCTAGGAGAACCTTGAAAAGTCTTAACTATTTGGATGAAATGATGGAGTTCTGTCTTTATTCCTCTACTGCTTCCCCCTGCATCAACTTTCTAGGCTCGTAAATGAAGTAAACCAGACCCTACTATAATGAAACTTTATCTAGAGGTGGAGCCCCATGTTCTCTACCTCCGTGTGATGGACAGGTCCTAAGGTGACCCCAGTGATTTCCTGCCTTTACTGTCCATGCTCTTGTGTGCGCCTCCCCCCCACCTTGAATGTGGGTAGAACATATGACTTGCTTCCAACTAATAGGATATGTCAAAGATGATAAGATGTCACTTCCTTGATTAGGCTACATTATATGGCAAATAAAGGTATTTTGCAGATGTAGTTAAGGTTGCAAATCAGCTGATTTTTTTAATTTAATCCAAAGGGAGATCATTCTGGGTGGGCCTGCCTTAATCAGGTGAACCCGTTAAAACAGGGACTGAAGTCAGAGAGGCTATTTATGGCTGGCTTTGAAGAAGCAAGCTGCCACGTTGTGAGAGGGCCTGGAGAGAGGACCACGTGGTAAGGAACTTCAAGTGGCCGCTAGGAGCTGAGAGCATCCCAAAGCAGGCAAGTAGGAGATGGGGACCAGAGTCCTACAACACAAGAAAATTGATTCTGTGGACAACCTGAGGGAGCTTGGACATGGATCCTTCTTCAGCCAAGCCTCTGATGAGACTGCAGCCCCAGGTGACACCTAGAGTAGAGCTGGTAAGATGCTACAGCTGAGAATCAGCAATGCTGGACCCAGGCCCCTGACCTACAGAAACTGTGAAGTAGGAAATGTGTGTTTAAGCTGCTAAATTTGTGGTGATTTGTTACCCAGCAATGGAAAACAAATACACTCTGGGTAGAAGACAGAGAATTCATCTTTCTTTGATACTGGGCTCTACAGCATATTCTGAGTAACTCACCAGGCCTCAGTGGACAGACAGGAAGAGGAGGACCTCATAAGAAATATTTGTTGTTTAAGAAAGCACTGTTTCATTGTGGTTTTCAATTGTGAACTAAGAGGGAAATAATATACAGTACTGGCCTTTATATGTGTAGGTAGACATGCTTCCACTTATAGAGTCAAATGTTACGTCTCCTGAAGTGCTCTTAGGAGTGCCTCGTGTGGCCAGGATTTTGCAGGGTCCTTTTTTTTTTCTACCCAGGGTTTTTTTTTTTTTTTTTTTTCTTCCCTAGGCCATTTTATGACTTCACTGCAGGGAAGTGAGGTGACCTGCAGCCTTCAAGGTACAGGCTCCTCCACCCACTTTATAGATGAGGAAAGCAAGACTCCACAACATCTTACACATAGAACTCAATAGAAGGCCTCTGTCTTGAATCACATTGACCTAGAGGTCATATGATTTTCATTAGCTTGCTGAACAACCCAGGAGCAGTGGTGAAATTGGGATTTTACTTCTGGATTTCTGAAACCTTGTATTATTATTATTTTTTTCTTTTATCTTGTTTCTGGCCCGGGACCACCTTCCCCTTTGAAAACTCCCGCAGTGCCCTAGCATGATTTGCTAAAAGGGATGCATTTCTAAGTGGCAGGCCCGATTAGGCTTTGCAGAGTGTGCCCTAGCTTCCATGCTCATCCAACCCTAAATAATTGTCTGTATGTTCCTTTTATTGTCACCTCTGAAACAAGATGAAGAAACCGACGGTTTGCTTTAGAACACATTAACTTCTTTATCACATTAATACTGACTCATATCTTATTTCCCACTTGCAATAAGAAAACTGTTCAAATCTTTCCCTCACAGGACAATATCTTTAATAGCTTCTGTGTGTTTCCTATTTTTGGCTGTTTCTGTATAAACAGACTAATCTAATAGCATGCTAAACCATCTATACTTGGCAGAAATTCAGAAAATCATTCATTTCTATGGCAAGCTGGGATGCCAAGGAGGGGGAAAAAAAACTCTCACTTTTATTGCAAGAAGATTTTTCTTAAAGTTGTCTTTCATGAACATAATATGTCTATCATTTGGAATACTCTCGCACCCTGACTGGAAATTATTTATTGCAGAAAGGCACAATGGCGAACGAGAAGGTATTACTCCTCTTGCGATTTCTGGCTTGAATCCATTTGCCTAAAGGCACAGGTATCTTATGAACACAGTTTTGAATGCTGGCATGGTTATGAAGGTGGTGCTCACCTATAGGGCATGAGTACAAAGAAATTTCCATTGAGCCTTAACAGTGAGAATATTATGGCCCCATGCAATGCCTGGTTAGTGGTCAGCCAGTGGTCTGGCTGGTCCAGAGTTCTAGCTCCGTCACCAGAACATGAACCTGTCTTTGGGAGTAGGTATTCTCACTGGCATCCTAAAAGTCCACCCCCCCCCATCCTATTTGATGTGTTGCCACTTAATATACTGCAGGCCCCGAGTGGTCTGTCGTGGCTCCTGCCGCTGAGCCACTGAGCATCGCTAAACACCAACATAAGTCACACTGGTGGAGCCACTGGCAACTCAGCTTTATGGGGTCAGCTAGTTCAGTGGTAGAACTCTCACTTTACATGCGGAAGACCCAGGTTCAATTCCCTGCCAATGCACCTCGTGCGTAGCCACCACCAGCGGACGCTTGTGTGTTGCCGTGATGCTGAATAGGTTTCACAGGAGCTTCCAGATTAAGATGGACTAAGAAGAAAGGCCCGGCGAGATACTTTCAGAAATCAGCCAGTGAAAACCCTATGGACCACAAGGATCCAGTCTGTGACTTGATCAAGGGAATGGCACAGGACCAGGCAACATTTCTTTCTGTTTCGTCTGGGATCACCATGAGTCGGGGGCCAACGCAATGGCATATTAACAACATTTCCTGAAGTTTTTTTGTCTTCCTAAATCAATGGTTCTGAATCCCAGCTGCCGCCAGGAAAAAAAAAAAAAAAAAGCCATCAAGTCAATTCCAACTCATAGCGACCCTGTAGTACAGAGTAGAACTGCCCTGTAGGGTTTCCAAGGCCGTAAACCTTTACAGAAGCTGACTGCCCCATCTTTCTCTTGCAGAGTGGATAGTGGGTTCAAACTGCCAACCTTTCACTTAGCAGCTGAGTGCTTTAACCACTGACCCACCCAGGCTCTAGCCCACACCAGAAGCCCCTTTATTTGCTTAAAATATACTTTCCTGTGCAGATATTCTAATACACGTGGTCTGGGGTTTGGATGGGAGCGTGGGTGCCGGGAATCTGTATTTCTATTAAGCTCTCCTGCACACTGAGAACTGAGAACCACCCATCAGCTCCTTAAGGATCAGAACCATATTTTCTTCCTTTTTTGTATGCCTCCCCATACGAGAATAATTACTCAAAATGGGCACAGAAATGCTTGTTGGTGGATTTATTCCAGTAACTTGTTTTTTTTTTTTTAATAGCTCTCTTTGTCTGGAACTTTGCAAAATAAACACTCTGGTTGCACCATGCTTAGTGAGTGGCATACTATAATGGAATTTCACTGTTTTAAATTGGGGGTTAATTTCTTGGTTTAAGTTGAATTATGAAACGAAGAGGAGAGACCCTTGGAAAAGTATGAATGTTGATACCGAAAACTAGCCAGGCGCTTCCCTTCCAGCTGGTTCTGTGAGGGATTGAGAGGCCGGCTGTTGTGAACCTCCCGTTAGCAACGGCCCCACAGCCCTCATTGTGCATTTATCTTGCAAGGGGCATATTTAGGGGATGTTTCCATTCTATTTTATCTGCAGAATTACTTTCCATTCTGAGGTCTTTTGTGTAAGTATTCCCTTGAACCCATTCCAAAAAGTGGATTTTTAACCCAATAGACCATAACTGCAGTGTTTTATCGGGCATACATATTTCAAAATGTGAATGTAAGTAGATTTAGCAAAGTTAAAATAAAATTAAAACTTTTCAAAGGGCACTACCGCTTGCTTTTCCATGTTAGACTTTTCCCTTTGGGGTTCTTACACCATTTAAAAGACTTTCTAAGAACAGGAAGACCTTTTCTCTTGAGTCTTTCCTTTTGCCCTCCACAAGGGCGGGGTGCGGAAAGCCCTGAGGAGGTTTGGCCTTCCTTTGTCTTGCTGCAGTGCATGTGATATGAGTGTGGGATGCACTCTGTGAGTCAGTGCCTTAAGATCTCTAACTGACATCCCCCCTTGCCTCTCTTCAAACTCCTTTCTCAGGTGGAAGCCAGAGTTATTTCTCCAGGATAACCACTGCCCTTTTCCCTTTTCCCTGCTTAACTCCCTTCACTGACTGTCCATATCCTTGAAGTCAAATCCCAGACCCTTGCCCTGTAAGACCTTTGCCAATCTCTGTAGTCTCCTCTCATGGCACTCCTACCTGGATCCTACCAGGTCCCCTCCTGCCACAGGGCCTTTGCACAGGCTTTTGACATTGCCTTTTCCCTACAGGTTTAGCTAATAAGCTCTTTCTCATCCTTTTGGGCTCAACAATATTATCAGTCTCTCAGGCAGCCCTTTCCTGACGTTCTGGACTCAGTTAGCCATCCCTTTTCTAGTACCTATGCTCTCCCTCTCCTCATTTCCCTTTCCTTCTGTTTCTCCATAGCACTTACTGTGTGTTACTCACATAAGCGTTTATTGTCTGTCTCCTCTGTCTAGACCCTAAGGTCTATGAGGCAGGAATTTTAGTCTGTTTTGTTGATTTTTTATCACCAGTGATTGGCCCATAGAAAGTCCTGAAAAATGATTGTTGAATAAATGAATGATGCATTTATTACATTCACAACAGCCCTCACCAGGCTGTAAGCCTCACAAGGCCGGGCACCATGCCTTGTTGCATTCACCACTGTTAAACACAGCGGGCCTAAGACTGCCATCCTTAGAAAGGTCTGCATGGAAGGCTGGCTTTGCCTGGCATCTGAGAACTTGGATTTCAGGAAGGTTGCCATCAATCCCAGAACTGAAAAGAGTGGATTCCTGTGCGTAACCTGCTTGTACAAACCATATGGTTTGTGTTGAACACCTGCTTTCTTTCTGGGAGTTTGATACTTTGGTATGTTCCAGGTAGAGAGTACCTACATGGCCAGCCCTCAGCAACAAACCCCGGTACGCTGACTCTCTGATGAGTTTCCTTAGTAGACAGAACTTCATACATATTTTCACATTCTTTGCTAAGGGAATTAAGCATGTCCTGTGTGACTTCACTGGGAGAGAACTCTTGGAAGTTTGTGTCTGGTTTCCTCACACTTTGCCCCAGGTGCCTTTGCTGAGTTTGCTCTGTATCCTCTTGAGTGTGTCTCTAAGTGGAGTCCTGTGAATCCTCCTAGCAAATTACCGAACCTAGATATAGTTTGGGAGACCCCAATATAACCGTATTCCCAGGTTGTAGCTGGGACCAGATGTCAAGAAAACACTCAACAGGTATTGGCTGAGTGAGTGAAGGAGGCCGTATGTAAACCTCACTTGGGGAAGTAGATGCAGACCAGTCCTTGTTATGTTCTTACGATGTTCTCCAGCGTGAGCTCCAAGAACTTGCCACAGTCAGACATCATTTCATCACATAGTCAGCCACTGAGCTAGTACTGGGTGGACATGGCACTGACTCCCAACAACAGAACTCAGACTGGTGCTCATTAGGACAATCCACTTGTCACAAACTATGGAAAAATCAGGACAATAGCAAGGTTGGTTTGTTATAAAGCTAAATTAATTATATTTAAATGATTATCCTTTATGTTGCGATTATGTATTTTTAGTGCTAAAATATTTTTAAAATTTTATTTTATAAAATCATGGTGATTTGAAGTGGTAGGTAGGTGTTTGCTCCCTTTTTCTCTACTTTTCGGTTTTACCTGTATTATTATTATTATTTTTTAATATTATTTCTTTTGTGAAATTAACAGTAATTGGAGTTGGTAGTTTTTTTTTTTTTAAATCTTCTTATTTGGAAAAATAAAAAAGAAAGCTGGCAACCTTATTTTAAACCTCTTAATTTTTCTTTTTTTAAAGTCTGGCTGTATCTACAAAACCTAAATGCTGGACAACTAATTGCAAGCAATTGCTTAGTAGATAAAAGCTTACAATCATGAGTCAGGAATATCAGGTTTGAATCCCAGCTCCTTCCTAATAAGTGACAGCTTGCACAGTTACTTTATTTTTTTGAGCTGTGTTTTATTCCCTATGCAATGGGGTTAATACTAGTGCCTATCTCATGAGGAATTTGGGGGGGGGGTAAGGAATAAGTGCTACAATTCCCTAAAACACTTAGTATAATACTTGCATATAGCAGGTTAGCATGCTGAGCATCAGCCATCACCATTGAGTTGGTCTGCTACCACTACCCTTGAGTTTTTAGCTTCATAGTCTCCCATTTCTTATGCTATGGATATTATTTTTGGGGGTGGGAGGTGGTCAAGAGAAGGGGGATAAAAATGAGGGAGGGATTGATATAACCCATACAGTACCCTCAGCATACTACTGAAAAACCCTCTCTCACTTGCTCGCTTACCTATATTTTGGCCAAATCACCCTAAGTGAAGGAAAAAGAAGACTTTTGTAGGGAAATAAACTAACATTTACTATCCCCATTTTACAGATGAAAAAATTTAGCTTTGGAGGGCTCGAGTGCCTCGTGTGGGGTCACCCAGCTAGCCAGGGTGTGAATCCAGGGCTCTCAGATTCCCATGCCTTCGTTCTTCCCACCACTTGTACCCTTTTCAGCTCTAATCCAGAACAAGTGACCATGTATTTTGCATGACTTTAAAACAGAACCGTGAGTTCCAAACGTTGGTTATAGGTCTCTCCCATGTTCCCTGGGACACACACAGTGACACCAACTGCAGCCTTGTATTGTGCAGTTTCTGACAGTTATGCAAGCAGACCTCTAGCTTCAGTGATGCCACTACAAAGGTCCCCTGCTTTTTATAAACAGATTGCTGCAAGGCCTGCTTCTCAAGAAAGCAAGTTATGCTACCTCCTGTGTGCTTTTATGCTTTGCTGTGAAGTGAAAAGTTGAGCTGGCAAGCCTCTTTTTCTCCTCTACTTTATGTATGATTCATAAAGAGAACTCGGCAGGACATGGGGTGTGCAGTGCAACTCAGGCTGTGCTCCCGAATGCATCAAAAGAGGGTTGGGACCTGTTTCACTTCCCACTCAAATGTAGGTCAGCTAAGGGAGGGGAAAGAACCATCCTGCAGAGTTTCTTCAGGTTTCTTACTGCTGAGAACAATCCCAGCTCTGCTGACCTTAGGGCCATATGCCCTTTAGTAGTTTTACTCCTAGAGGACCCAAAGAGGTAGCTCCCAGACCAATTGGCAGCCAGCTGTGGTGGTTATATTGTGTGTTTCATCTTCTCAAAGAGTGCTTCTGAGCCCAGAGTAGGCTCAGGGTGGGGATCCAGCCATATTCTTCTGTCCCAAAGACCTTTTCTACCTTTGGATGAAAATTTCTACCATTGGAGATTCACTCTTTTGAGTCTCTGAGACTTTGACTTTAAAATACGAGGGTTCAGGGGTATAGGAACATTATTAATTATTGTCTGCAAAGAGCTGGAAGCTAGCTTAGTGTATGGTAAGTATCTTACTAGAGATGAATGTTGAAATACCCTAGTTTGAAAATGATACACTTCTGTTTTTATATATTTGACTGGTTTTTAAGTTGTCTTTATAATATCTCTTCCACTTATTCAGTAATTCATGCACCAAAAATGCTCTTTGATTGGGAGAAAAAGTGGGGGAGTTAAAGTTCTAGAGGCTTAGAACCCATGAGAATGGGTCCTGCATGGAAACATCATTCTTAGGAACAAGGATGGTGGCTGATGGTTTAGAGGCTCAGTACTAGACTGGACTATGTATATGTGTTCATGCTTCTGTATAGGTGGAATTGGGGGATGAGGGCTGAATTTGTGAATAAGGAAGAGGGGACAGAACAAGAAAGAGCCTAGAAAAAAAAAAAAAAAACTAACCCATAAAAAGCTTCCATAGCCTGCCAGTGTGGCTCAGTGCCACACTTTTACCCAAGATTCTTCATTTAATCCTCACTGCATCCCCACAGTACAGGTTTCCTTCATCTTGAAGATGGAAATCTTGCCCAGCATAATTCTACTAGAATGTGATTTCAAACCCAAATGTGTCTGATGCCAAACTATAGCTTTTTCCACTCAGCACCTGAAATAGAAAGCTGCTTGACTCAGGATTTTCTGGGGTTTGGCTCTGGGATCCCAGAATCAGATGAGTTGAGCCCTTTCAATCTAAGCCCCAAATATTTTGCCTTTTGGGTGGGTCCCTGGTTGTTTCTTTGATCCATGCACTCAGGAGGACTGAGGAAGGATAGCATGTGGACTTAGATTTTGGCCGCTGCCTTAGATTCTGATTAGGGGGTCCCTGAGACAGCTCATTACCCATTGCTGTTGAGTCAATTCCAACTCATAGTGACCCTACGGGAGACAGCTCATGGCGGGGGGAGGTTCTAATTTGCTCTTCCTGATCAGACAAGAAGGGAGATGGAATCATTGGAAATGGGGGGCAGAGGGGAAGTTGTGTGAGGGTGTAAAATTATAAGTCACACACCTGGGTCCATATCCTGGCTCAGCCACTAATTTTCTGTGGACCTTGGGCAAGTCACTGATCCTTTCTAGGCTTCAGTCTCTTCACCTATAAAATGGGGATATTAATAGTCTCTTCCTAAAAGAGCTGTCAGGGGGATTAAATGTGGAAAGTGCTCGTCCAACACTCAGTCACTGACACACAGTAAGTGCTCAGTACTTAGCTAGCATCGCCATTATCGTCATCACCATCACCATCATCAAAGCCTGGATGCCAGTTTTCCTTTGACCTGGTGTTCATGTTGGAAACCTATGAGTGGAAGGCAGGCACAAAAAGCAGAAGATGGCCGTTCCATGCAGGCATCAGTGGTGGCCACTTTAGGGGGAAAAATGCTTTGGAAACCAGGTCACAGAGAAAAGTACCTTATATTGGACAGAGCAGAGAGGTCTGGCATAGAAGTGCAGAGGGAGCTAGGGCCTAATTGCATTGATAATACAATTCTGTAACTCATCCTGCCAACACAAAGGTAGACGGTCCCCATCCTTGCCGCCAAACATTGTTCATATTTTCCTCAGAGAGACATCTGCATTCAGCAGTGATTAAAGTGCCCTGGACAGGCCCTTGCTAAGAGTCTGTGGCTCCAGTTTAATAAAAGGTAGTATATTAAAATGGAAACTGCTGTTACTATTGATAAGGACTAAGCATCTTATAGGCCAGATTAAAGCTTTGATAATGCAAAATGCGAGGGAAAAGAGCTAGCAGCTATTGAGTACCTACTGTGTGCTGGTCGCGCTGCTAGAAACATTGTGGACATTATCACAAAGTGCCTCATGTCTTGGAATAAGCCAAGCCTGGCCTCTCTGATATATTAGTATATTTAATTATCAGACTTTCAGAGTTAAAGAAGATTACAATAGAGGCATCCAGTTGATTGGGGAATAGTTGCTGCAAATGATAAGCCCTTTTGAATAAACCGATACTGACTTAATGAGGTTTTGCTGTGTATTATTTTTTTTTCCTGATAGAAAATCGAGTGACTGCCCCTCCCCACCATTCTCAGTCCTCTTGCTTGGTAGCAATGACCCGTTTTCTCTCACTCCACGGGAACTTTTAAAAATTTTAATTAATGGATTTTTTAGCCTCAGGTTTTTGGAATTCTAAGAGGGCTGGAAAGGTAAGTGCTCAGTTACTGAGGCATGGGAACAAAAACAGGCAGCTTAGCCAGGAGAGTAAAACCAATGCAGTCTTCCTGCCCACCCTGGGGCTGTGCTGTTCGCTTCTGGAAGACGATCAAGAAGTAGCCAGCCTGGAGGTAATTTAGCTCCGTCAAGTACTTTCTCCATCATGCCAGCTTCGGCCTGATCCTTTAAGAAATCATAAGGCCAATCTGCGGGTCTGCTCTTTGGCCATAATTCTTTATCTGGCTGATGAGGCTGCTGTGGTTTGGACTTGTTTCCCTTGTCTGCCCCATTCTACACAGAGTCATGTGCCCATTTGAGACAGGCTGATGGTTCAGCTACCTAACCTCTGCCTGTCTCCAGTAGACCAAGGGAACTGGAATAATAAAATAAATACTATCTACTGAGTGCTCGGAGTCCTGGTGGTACAGTGGTTAAGCATTCGGCTGTTAACCAAAAGGCCGGCAGTTCGAATTCACCAGCTGCTCCTTGGAAAACTTTTGGGGCAGTTCTATTCTGCCCTATAGGGTCGTTATGAATTGAATTAGACACAACGGCAACGGATCTGGGGTTTATTGAGTGCTCACCAGACCTTCTACTTAATCCTCACAATAACTCTGCCCCACAAGTTAGAGATGAGGCTTTTGACGGGAGCAGCAGTTGGTCCATGTTGCTCCTAAGTGGCCCACCTGGCATTTGAACTTTCTGAAACATTCTGTGACGTCACACTTCCCTAGTCCTTGACATAACTCTCAGAGCTAGGAAACAAAGAAGAGGGGGCTAGGGAGATTGTTTTTTTAGATGCCCCTTGGTAAATGGCACAGAGTAAAGCACACAGTAGCTGTTCAAGACCTTCTGCTTGAAAAGAAATGGATACTTTGGGGGTATGTCAAGATAGAACCGTGGGTAGGGGGGCCCTGTGACCTGGGTAAAGGCCCAGGGCCTCTTGCAGGGTGTGTGTCTGCACCTCCCAGCCTTTGGGAGCAGTTGGTATCAGCAGCTGTCAGCTGGCACCGAAGTGGAGGACTTTGCTTCTTTGTGAGGCTTTCCTTCCTCTGACTGGGGACTTGGGGGAAGAGGCAGAGGTCCTCATGCCTGGTTTTGCCAGGTGGGCAGGGAGTCACTTTCAAGCCCTGACATCGCCTTTCTCCCCTGGGATGCTTTCTTGAATACTCAGCTTCTCTCTGGATCTCTATATTCCTTTCCTCACTCCAAGCCCAGCTTTTTTAGAATAGTAACTGCCCGGTACCAGGCACTACCCTTAGCACTTTGCATACATTACTGCACATAATAATTTTTAGAAAAAAAGCAAAACAAAAACTAGAAGGTGTTGTTACCATTCCCATTTTACAGAGAAGCAAACCAAGGTTTGGAGAGGTTAGTGACTTGCTCAAGGCCAGTAAGTAGCCAGCAGCAGAGACAGGCTCTGAACTCAAGAGGTGGGCTCAGGAATCTGCATTTCCTTTTGTAAACCTCTCAGTTACCTAGCTCCTCTGTTTCCCTCTCCTTCCCGGTGGTCCATCTCTCCCTCCCTTCCCCAGCTCCTCCTCCACCACCGTCACTTTTTTTTTCTGTTCAAGCAACATCCGAAAGTCTCCGCCTCTTGGCCTCGGGCTCTGATAAGATGTACCCGCTCTCTGTGCTTCCTTTGTCTGGCCCTACCTGCCTTTTCTGAATGGCCCTGTTAATTGCAATTGACTCTCATAAAATGCGAACGGCAGAGCCACTTGACACTAGCCTAACGGTTCTGACTGTTCCACGGTGCCCCCAGCAGCAGGCTGGTGGGGCCGGTGGGGGTCAGAGGCGAGACAGAGCGTGTCTGATTCCAATGAAATACATTAGAGCATTAGGGCTTTTCTGTTTTTCAAGTCTCCCTCTTCCTCTCCCTTTCTCTCATTCTGTTGGGAAGGGATGTTGTCATTTTCAGGAATGCACAGTAAAATGAGAAACGATTAGGTGATTTCACAGTTGTAGCTCCTCTGAAGATTCAGGGAATTTTTTTTTCTTCCATTTCCAAGCTATAGTCCTCAGCATGGGCAAAGAACTTTGAAGAACAAAATCAAGAGATGTGAGTCTAAAATAAGAGAATTAAATAATCTCCCAGCAGCCTATAAACCCCACTTTACAGGTGGATAAACTGAGGCTGAAAGACCAACCTACTGCCCAAGACTCCACTGCCATTGTTCCAAGTAAATAGGAGCAGTATAATAGGGACGGGAGAACAAACTTGGGTCCAACAGTCTGTTCAGTTTGGATGCCTTAGATCCCAAGACGGGTCAAGTAACATCTGCCTGTGGCCAAGCCTGGCAGACTTGGGCTTCAGTAAGATGCAGGGAGGGATGCAAGGCAGTCTGAGTCTTTACTGGGAAACAGGCACTGGGCTCAGACATTTCCATATATTATCTCACTGGACCCTCACAACAAGCCTGTCAGGTCAGAATTATCCTCCCGTTTTGCAGTCGACAAAACTGAAGCTCACAGAAGTTAAATAATTAAAGTCCGAGATCCCAAAGTCAGCTCATTACAGAACTGACAATAAACCTCATCTGTAAAATGGGATCACGGAAACCTACCCCGCGCAGCTGCAGTAAGGGTTAAATATGCTAGTGAACTTCAAGTCCTTTAGGAGGTGGAGTTGATTTCCACTCACAGTGACCTTATAGGACAGAGTGGAACTGCCCTATGGGGTTTCCAAGGAGTGGCTGGTAGATTCAAACTGCAGCCTGATCAGCAGCCTGAGCTCTTAACCACTGTGGCACCTATTTATTTATTTAAAGTATCTTTCCATCAGAGTTAAAAGCATGAAAAACACAAAGCCCAGAGAAAGCTCTGGGATAGGGTTAGAGGGAGGCAGGCTACATTTGTAAACAGGTGCCTTCTCCAAAAAATAAATTTGTTTCCTGGAATTTCAGAATGACCCCTGTTGAGAACAAAGCTTTTCATGCAGTGTTTATTTTTTTCACAGGTCTAAAAAAGGTTCCCCCAGGAGATTATCCTAAAGGAGAAAAACACAGGACCCCAAACCCAAACCAGAATCTAATGCAAATATGACAGTGGGATCCAGCCTGGGTAGAAAAGGATCCTTTTTAATTAGAAGCCTGGAAGGACATACCCTTTAATTGCTGCACTTGTAGTGTCAGGGCTATCAATATCAGTGCCTCTTTCATTAATAAACTGGCAAGTCAGAGAGCTGCAGGAGTGGGAACCCCCGCCCCCATTCTTTCCCCCTCCAGCCCCAAGCTCTACTTAATCAACGGCAGCCTCGATCAAACTGGGAGAAGAGCATGTAAATCAGCTGCATTAATTCTGCTGGCCATAAATAGGAAGATGGAAGGGAAACATGAAAGGGAGCCTTCATCCTTTTCCCTGCAGATGCCCCGGCTTGCTGGGAACCCAAGCAAGAGGTAGTTAAACGGCCCCGCAGATTGTGAGTGACTCTGGGAAGGCCTGGGTTTATGTATGGATTAGCACAGTGATAGACCCTGAGTAGCAAAAGACGAAGACTAATTACCTGACAGAGCTCCCCTCCACTCGCCTGGGTCATTGAAATTAATTTCTGCTTTCAGACTTGGCAGAAAGCAGCTGCAGAATTTCAGTTCAATACTCAAATTAACAGGGAGCCGAAATTATTTCTCTGCACAGGCAGCATTAGAGGAGTGGGTTACCAAATAGATCTTGATCGCAGACACCCGAGAAAGGATTATTCCTCCCTTTTCATCAAGAGCCTTAAGTCCTTGGGAAATGGGGGGTGGGGGGCGAGGGGGTGGGCAACAACCAGTTTATTGGAGAGTTAACACTTAAATGCTCTGTTAAATTGGGTGTGACATGCCTATGTATGGGGACTGTCCCCAAAATAATGTATAGGTTTCCTCTATTAAAAATGTGAATTAAAAATTTGGTTCTTTTACATATCCCCTAATTGAAATCCCGAATTAAGGAATATTTGTGAAGATCTCTTCTACAACATCTCAAGTTGTCAGAAGATGTGACCCTGTTTCAAGGATAAAGAAACAGAAGGTGGGGGGAGCCAGAGCTAAAATTTGAACCCAGGGCTTCTGTCCCCAAGCTCATCTTTCATCCCCTTTATGTTGCTTTTTTTGTTTGCTCAATGTCCTTACACCCTGGGCTCCCCGCTTTCATTTTAGCATCAGTCAAATCTTTCGACTGTGTCAGGCACCAAATATGTGTACCAAATATGTCAGGCACTAAATCCCAATGCTCTCTAGGCCAATAGCTCTCAACTCATGTGTTTCTAAGATTTTCCTGCCACCAGCACCCACCTGATGGATAAGATTCAAGACAAGCCAAACCCTCCACCATCTTGCCCTGGGCCTCTGCCAGCTACAACAGCTGTGAGCCACGGCCAGGCCAGTTCCACCTTGAGGACTGTTTCCTGGGCTCCTACAGAGGCTGTGTTTCCACCCCAGGTTGGTCTTTATGCACATGCATCACAAATGCAGGAAAAACATCTCTTCCCTAACTCCTGCCCAGCCCTTCAGCATCAGGAAATGGTTTAATACTTAACCAAATTCTGGAGTCCTACTGTCTGGGCTGAATTATGGTACTGCAACCCTCTGGGTGGAAAACCCTAGGATTACTGCTTATAATAGTAATAGTACCAGTTCATGAAGAGCCTGCAAAGGCTAATTTACTCAGAGGAGGTGAAACACTTAAAACAGTGCCATGAGAGCACAGGGTAAGCTCTCAGTAAATGTTAGAGTTGCTATTACCCCCTCCCCGGTACCCAAACTAGGTAACCCCAAGGTAAGTTGCTCTTCTTTATTCACCCAAAGTGACAGAAAAGCCCAGCACAATTATCCAGACCCAAGAGGATCCAATAGAGCTGTAACTTTTAATACGCATAGCCACTTATTACCCTACTAATTCCTAAGAATGCAACAGAACACATGTATTTATAGAAGAGAAAATGGCAGTCCTGTAGTTGCCATTTACGGAATGTATACCATTGCCAAGCATACTCATACTTATCTAAAAAAAAAAAAAATCCTGACAAGGTGTTATAACTTGAGGAGCTGAGACTGTGAGAGCATCTCAGCTAGTTCAGTGGCAGTGCCGGACTTGAACTCTCATCTGTGTGTCTCCAAGTGCACAAGGTAGCTGTGTGCCCATTTTAGCTCTGTCAGTCACCCAGGAGTAGCAATTAGACCCCTTCTAACATGGCCGGCTTTAAACCTGTGACCTCGAGGCGAATGACTTCCACATCTCATTACCACTCCCCTGAGCTATCCAGCCCCCGGTGGAATAGAGAGGTTAATCAGCCATGCGCTGAATCTGCTTATAAGGCTGTTTCATGTACAATTTTTATATCTTGGCTCCTAATAATGGTCCCATTGTAAATGATTGTCTCACTATGATATACTGGTTCCTTACCTTCTAGGAACTGATTTAAAAGGAAGCCCTGGACTTCTTGTGCCGGTGAAGTTTATTCACACTGCTCTTTGCTAGCTCAGCAGCTGAGGTGGTGAGAGGGACAGCCCCCCTCCAAAAAAAAATATTTTCTTCCCAGCATGAGGCAGTTGCCATAATTAGTAACCTCTAGCTCACTTGATATCTTGATAATACTTCATGAAAAAAAAAAAAAAAACTCTACTTCCCCCCCTCTCGTCCCTCTCTCCCCCTGCCCCAACCCAAGCTCCTGATCAAACAGGCGTTGACAGTGGACACATGCTCACCTCTGGGTATCTCACCCTCCTTCTCAATGCAACCAGAACGTTTTGATTGTTTCTAGGGTGACTTAGGAGAACAGATCTTAGGGGGATATATAGTGTCAGGGAGTATATTTTCAAACCAAAAACCAGGACAAACTTATCCAAAAAATATTCATTTAGTGCCTATTATGGATTGTTGTTGTATTCATTTGCTGTTGAGTGGATTCTGACTCATGGTGACCCCATGTGTCCAGAGCAGGACAGCTCCATAGGGTTTTCAAGGCTAGGCATGTAAATACACTGCTGGAGACAACAGGATGGAATTTATGAGAATAGGGCACATCCCCCAAATCAGGACTGCATGTTAGGAATATAGATAAGAAATACCAAAAAAAAATTGTATGTCATGGAACTTTGTGCTAGTTATTAGTAGTATATGGACACACTTTGGTCCCGGTCCTCAATGAGTTAAAAATCAACAAAATTGAGGGAGAAATGAAGATATAACACGCTTAGGGGACACTGAGCTTCTGTTACGGGTGATGGAAAAATTCAGGAATAGCGAGGGTTGAAAAACATGATGAATGTATTTCATGTCACTTAAGTGTAGATGTAGAGATTGTTGAGATGGCATTTCCTTGTTCCCCCCGATAATTGGGTCGCATTGGATATGTTGAAGTGTTTTGATTCTTCTCTAAACCTTTGAGGCTCAGCAATATGCATTCCAGCCACCATGATCTTGCTGTTCTCAGAACATATCAAGCTCTTTCCTATCCTAGGACTTTCCATATGCCATGTTCTCTCCTGCCAAGTCTTCTTTTCACCCTTGATGTGGCTGTCCCCTCCTCATTATTCAGGTTTCAGTATAGCACTCACCATTACATATTTTAAATTTTGTTTTTCAGTTTACTTGTTTTTTGTCATTTCTGCCACTAGAGCATAAGCTCCCTGAGGGCAGGGGCCATGCCTAGAAGGCCTTCCTTTTATCTCCTTGCATCCAAATCTAACCCAACTGTATTAGTCAAGATAGTCTTGGTTGTAAACAAGAGAAATCTTATTCAGTTAGCTGAATCCAAAAAAAAAAGGCATTTATTGCCTCATGTAAGTGAAAAATCTAGGGATATAATTGGTTCAGACTCCTCAGGACCTGAGTGTTCTGAAGATGTCATCAAGAATTCATTTCTTCCCTTTCACGGCTCAGCTTTTGCCAATGTTGACTCGGAAAGTTTCTCCTTGATGGTAGCAAGGACAGCCAGCCACACCTTTAGGTTGCAAAACTCCAATTCCATGACCTGGAGTTGACCATCATTGGTCTAGCCTGGGTGTATCCCTCAGTGGGCCTCTGGGAGTGACTGGACAAATGTAAGTCATTTGTACTGTGACGTTCCAGAAGCCATGAATGGGCTGTTTTATAAAGGAAATTGGGGTGCTTTATCAGCAGGAGGGGATGAGTGCGATAAGCAATGGATGTGAAATAATTACCATCTAAAATCTTGCTCCCCTCTCCTCTCCTTCTTGCAGACTGGCTGGTTACTCAGATTTCTGCTGTCTTTCTACAATTATATATCATTACACACAGTAGTGCATGATTATGTCATAATCGTCCATTTTCTGTACAGTCCCCGAGTGGCACAAATGATTAACATGCTCGGCTGCTAGCTGAAAGGTTGGAGGTTTGAATCCACCCAGAGGTACCTTGGAAAAAAGGCCTGGCAATCTACTTTCAAAAAATCAGCCATTGAAAACCCTATGAGGGCAGTTCTACTCTGACACACTTGGGGTCAACTCTCGATCTTAGCTTTCTTTTCTGTATACAGAGAAAAGCACCTTTGGGTCTATTAGGGAAAGGCTGGACCTGTGAATATCTGTGGTGTGCCAGGCACTGTGCTAAGTCAGTTCTCTATTTTATCAAATTTTCACCACCGCTATCCTATAAGGGTGAGCATATTCCTCCCCATTTTATAAAGTAATAGCCATGCTATTAATAATACATATCAAATACTCATTGTCTCACCAAAACCCTTAGAATACCACCTCCCTTAACCCTGAAAACAGTCTAAGGGTGACCCAGGATCTCCCAGTTGGTAAGTGGCAGAGACCAGGTTTGAACCCAGGTCTGACTGGAACCCAAACAGAAGCTTGTAAAACAGAATCCTAAAGGTTTTGGCTAAAGCTGTTGACATTGAACACAGTGTTTCTGCTGTTTGAGGCTCCCAGCTCTTTCTCCCTCAAATCCTAACGAGCTAGAGGTCTGTATTGCTATTTTTTTTTTTTAAATGACATTAGTAATCATTTTGGCAGAAATTTTATATGAACACGGAGCTTTTCTTTTTCATTTGCCTTAGCTTTGTCTTTTCCATTATTCATTCAGCTTCTTGAGCCCTCCTGTCTGTACACCACACTTATTCTTATTCACCCAGAACAGGTGTGTGCCACATCGGAGAAGATGAACCCAGAGAGAAAATCAGTCAGACAGGAATTATGTTGAAAGATGACTGAATAAATTACCGCCTCCCAGGAGTTGTATGAAAAACAGCTATTTCTTTAGGACGTCAAAGTGCCTTTTTCCTCTCTAATTCACGCATAGCCTTCTATAAAGGCCCACAGTGACAGGGGATCAGTTTCTAGACTGCATGGAGCCCCCTAAGAATGGAATACCCTTGTCATAGGAAGCATTGATGGTGGTTGCCCCTTCTACCTACAGAGTCTTTCTGAACGCCAGCAGTTCCCTGGCCCTCCTTGAGTCCCAGCTGATCAGGAAGAATTTTCATTATAATCCCTTCCATGGGCAGCTCTGGGTAAAGAGTCACTAGTGACTAAGTGATCTTGCTAATGAGAGATTGAGTATACAAACCGACAATGGCCAGACCATATTTGACAATACAACTGTGACCCATAACCTGTGCATGAATCAACCCAGGGCAGTCAGGACTTGGTCAATAACTGACAGCTTCCCTAGTTTTTGTCCCACTTCCAACTTGATACCAACCAGAGAAAGTCAAAGCCTGGTGGAGAGACTTCAACAGAGCTTCCAGACAAAGCAGACTAGGAAGAAGGACCTAACAATCTACCTCTGAAAAGTAACCAATGTAAACCTTATGGATTACAACAGAAGACTGTCCCATACAGTTCTGGCAGATGAGCCCCTGGGTTGGAAGGCAATAAAAAAATACAGTGGCCGCAACAATGGACTTGAGTACACCAACAATTGTGTGTATCTTCTGTGTATCCTTCACAGCAACAAGAGGTTGGTAAACCAGACCAAATCCATTGCCATCCAGTCGATTCCAACTCATAGTGACCCTATAGGAGAGAGTAGAACTGCCCCATAGGGCTTCCAAAGCCATAAATCTTGGGGAAGCAGACTGCCACATCTTTCTCCCACGTGGCTGGTGGGTTCAAACCACTGATCTTTTGGTTAGCAGCTGAGCGCTTTAACCACTGTGCAACCAGGACTCCAACAAGATGGTAAAACCCAGTGCTGTCGAGTCGGAGGGGTGGCTTAAATATCTGTTCAAGGAGTGAAGAGATAAGAGGAGGGAGGAAAACAGAAAGAATGAACCCTTAGGGAATGAAGAAAAAAAAAAAAAGAGTGGCAACAATGAGAATCTGAGTGAGAAAGGGTCTCATTTTTCCATTTTAATAGATTACTATATACATGAGCATAGTATTTCTCTAATTTCTTCAGAACATACTTTGAAGATGAAAAGGTACGTATATCTGCTTAACACTCTTTTTGTTTTTCAAAAGAGTATATGCCCATCTGTAAAAAATACAAATAATTTCCCCCTTAAATTCCATAAGCTAGAGATACTTCCTGCCCACCTTCCAAATAAACACAGATCCAGTTTGGTCACCTGTGTGAAAATCGGTGGCCTGCTGACTTGCTTCCCACTGTTGTCTGCCATGATGTCAGCCTGTTCATGATATTTGGCCTCTGGCTCAGCCTGAACCTAAAGCCTCAGTGTTATGAATCCAGGACACTCAGGTGCAAATGCATTTTACACAAGTAGGTTGTTCCCTGTGGTCTTTGAGACTGTGCAATTAGCATATGTTGTCATAGTGATGTATTTATTATAATGGAGGTCGTCTTAGGAAACCGGATTTAATAGTTTTAAATCAGAGGCCAACATGGACTTTTAGGAATTCCATTCACAGTAAATTTTATGCTGGTGAAAGGTTATGGAATGGGTTTCCATGCCATGTCTCCCTGGTCCCACAAATCTGTTGGCCTACAAAGGTTCCTCTTTGACTTCTTGTGATCCAGATACCCTGATGAAGACAGGAAATATCAGAGTTTATACTGTGACCTACACAGCACACCTTCCAATGAAAATGGAGTGGGAAAAAATGGCTTGGCTGTTGGGTTTATATCCTAAATCCTTAAAGCAATGTGATTCTCCTTAACAGAGAGGCTTGTAATCCTAGGACTGACAGGAATTTGGCTTTTCTTGTGTTCAATTGATAGCCCCCTTGTCTGCTGAAGCCATTGCCCATCTGTTCAGTTCTCCTATTCATGAGGAGGCTGGACCCCCATCCCAAGGCCCAGGTTCCTGGCATCCCCTGGTTGGAAGCAGCAGCCTGCGAAGCTTTCTTATGAGCACCAAAGTACCACCACTGCACACCATCTTACCTCCACTGCCCTATTTAGTGTGTATGCATCCCCAGCATGCTTAAACAGGAAGAGCAAATGAAAGAGAGAGCCCCGAGGTGCTGGAAGGCAGTGGTTCCTTTGTGTCTACTGAAAAGATGTAACGATTGAGTTAGACTCTTAAATATCTGGGATGTCAGGTTGAATATAAGCAGCTATTCAGTGTCTTACTCTGGCAGAAGAACAAGTTCCTGGAGGTGGGAAGCCATGCAGGTCCCTGGGAATATGAGCAGACTGTTAAAACCATTTCAAGGATGGGCTGAGATGACGCCAGTTCTATCTTCCATGCTCACCCTATGTCTAGGATTAAACCCTTGCCTTCACTTGTGCCATGCTTAGCTCTTCCTTCTGTTCCTCAAAGACCTCAGTGCTTGTGCCTCCAGAGACCCAGCTGACATCCACAGGCCCTGTCCCCCACCACCCCGTCTTCCACCAATAGAAGTGCTAAGCATCGGTGCATGGTTGAGGGCTGTAGCTGCAGCCTCCCATAAACCCTGAAGGAGAACCTCTTCAGTGTCAAAGAACATATGCTTTGAAATCAGACACAGCTGAGTGTGGAGTTGGGTTCTGCCAAACTTATTGGTTGGATACATGCCTTACTCTGAGCCTTATTTTTGTTGTCTGTAGAATTAAAAAAAAAAAAAAATTTTTTTTTTTTTTTTTTTTGGTAGGATGGGGATATTGTTAGCACTTACCATATGGAGTTAGATAAGGTATACATGAAACGGCTAGTTCAGTGCCAGGCATGGAGTTGCTGTTATCAGTTGCATTATCGTGATGATTATTTTCCCCTAAGATCAGATAAAAGATGAGTGTGTTATTGGGTGCTCCTGGGGCTATTTTAAAGGAAGCATTTATTAAAAAAAAAAAAAAAAAAAAAAAACACCAAAACCCCACTGCCGTCGAGTCGATTCTGACTCATAGCAACCCTACAGGACAGAGTAGAACTGCCCCACGGGGTTTCCAAGGAGCACCTGGCGGATTCGAACTGCTGACCTTTTGGTTAGCAGCCATAGCACTTAACCACTATTATAAGACCTCATAACAAGCCACGCACCAGAAGGAAACATGAGAGCAAGGCTCTAGGTTATTTAAAATATGTTTGGAAGCTATGTCCCATGAATGCCAGATGCAATCATGGACACTACCAGGGACAGTGGAGAAGCCATAAGAATCTTTCTCTCTCTCTCTCGATCTCTGTGTGTGTGTGTGCACGTGTCTGTCTCTGTATCTTGCTCTGTCTCACTAACTTTTTCTTGATCCACAGCCTAAGTAAATTGCTTGATTGGACTTTATAATAGAGCATATTTTCACTATTGTTTCGATATTTTGAAAATAGAATAGACCGATGTTTCTTAAACCAGATTCCAAGGACCCTTGGAAATTGCAGTTGTATTTTCTTGATAATATTCTAGAAAGATGAATATAAGCATGTATGGATCATGTAGGTGACCACCTTAAAAACAAGCACTGCCACATCAAAATGTCTCTGTGTATTTCGTGTGGGTAGTTACACTGGCATAACTGTGTGGTTTCCGCCGAGCCTTCTGTAGCCCTCCCAGCCTTATCAACCTTGGTTTACAAACTAGGGAACTGAGACTCAAGCAAGCTACGGTGGCTGCCGTGGCCATGCCTCCTTCAGGCTGCAGGGCTGAGTTGAACTCAGGTCTGACTCTCTCACTCCCTCTTCTCTGCAACTCTATCTCCCGGTTTCTCAGGGTGGCAGGACTTTGGACATTAAATTCGATTTGATCACTTAGGATAAAACAGCTTATAAAATGCTACAGAGCAATGCCGTTCTTTTCTGAGAATTTGATGTAATAAAGTTGGCTTGATCTCCTCAGCCTGTATCTTGAGGGAACAAGTAAATTAAACAAGTAATTATATCCATAATGTTTTTAGAAGTTAGAAGATTTAAATATATGAATCTCATCTGAGTGCGCAGCCTTTTGTCTGTGGTGTTTCCTGCCAAAAGATCTCTTGACAGGAAATAAACATTAAAATAATCTCTAATCCCTTGTCTGGTCTATTACCATTAACAATTGATGCACTTTAATTTTGTGGGATTTTAACTACAAAATGGAACGGCTAAGTAGTGATAATTGGGTTTGGAATTATACGGTCATTTATATCAACAGAGATGCAAGAGGCTGGGAGGGAGGGTGATTAATTATTCACTATTTCCTGGCTGTGGTTCCTATTATAGAATGTTCTGATGTGAACAATTATCACCAAATAAAAGTAAACAAATCTGGAATGTGAAGCCTTATTTATAAGTTAGACTATATTTAGGTGGTATGGGCTTGATTTCCAGGGGCCCTGTGGGCTGTGCATGTTTCTTTCCTCAGGGTCCCACCGCCTGTGTATCTGAGTATAGTTATCTGCGTGCATCTTAAGCTCCAAAACGCACAACCTGGGGCAAATGCCTTGACCTTGCATGGAAAAAAAACATTGAGTCAGACTGGGGTTCAATGTCAAAGACCTGTTTGGGGCGGAGGGGCAGTAATCTTCACTCTACCTGGGTTGCTTCATTTCTTTGCAGTGTGGGGTAGGGGAGGGACAAAATTATTATGTAAACATGAGAATAAAATGTTACTCTTAGTATGTGTTGTCTCTGCTGTTTCTCTTAAACCAAACCCAACTCAGTGCCGTCGAGTTGATTCTGACTCATAACGACCCTATAGGACAGAATAGACCTGCCCCATAGAGTTTCCAAGGAGCACCTGGTGGATTTGAACTACCGACCCTTTGGTTAGCAGCCGTAGCACTTAACCACTACGCCACCAGGGTTTCCGCTGTTTCTTTTAGTATGTGTGAAACCCGATTCTGCTTCTCTGAGCCTCAGTCTCCCCATCATTCAACGGCAAGTCAACACTCTCTGAACCTTTGTGGGATCACCCACTCCAATATGTGTTTCCTTTCTCTGTTTCTGTTGCTTGCTACATAGCACATCCCCATATGTCTTTCTGGCTCTCCCTAAAAGTGGCTCCTTCCAAAGACAAGAGCCAGAATTCTTAGGAAGATTACCCTTGCATGTGAAGATTGATGGGCCTTGATATGATGTGTTTTCGTGGGAAGCAGGAGGACTTTTAAGGAAGGGCTGTAGATACAAAACTCTGACTCATGACCCCTGGTCTAGCCCCAGCATCCCATAGTGTTAGGGCATCTGAACGTATGTCTGATGGGCTTGTTTATGTGCTTATTTACTGCTGGAAATAACGCAGCCCCTTCTAATGCTTCCTAGCTCGGTGACTTAACACCATCATTCATCCAGCTGCACAATTCAAACTTCCGGCTGCCATTTTGTTTTTTTATTTATTTTATTAATAATTTTTATTGAGCTTTAAGTGAATGTTTACAAATCAAGTCAGTCTGTCACATATAAGCTTATATACACCTTACTCCATACTCCCACTTATTCTCCCCCTAATGAGTCAGCCTTTCCAGTCTCTCCTTTCGTGACAATTTTGCCAGTTTCTAACCCTCTCTACCCTCCCATCTCCCCTCCAGACAGGAGATGCCAACATAGTCTCAAGTGTCCACCTGATACAGGTAGCTCACTCTTCATCAGCATCTCTCTCCAACCCATCGTCCAGTCCCTTCCATGTCTGATGAGTTGTCTTCGGGAATGGTTCCTGTCCTGGGCCAACAGAAGTTTTGGGGACCATGACCGCCGGGATTCTTCTAGTCTCAGTCAGACCATTAAGTCTGGTCTTTTTATGAGAATTTGGAGTCTGCATCCCACTGATCTCCTACTTCCTCAGGGGTTCTCTGTTGTACTCCCTGTCAGGGCAGTCATCGGTTGTGGCCACGCCCCATCTAGTTCTTCTGGTCTCAGGATGATGTAAGACTCTGGTTCATGTGGCCCTTTCTGTCTCTTGGGCTCATAGTTGTCGTGTGACCTTGGTGTTCTTGTTCTTCATTCTCCTTTGATCCAGGTGGGTTGAGACCCACTGATGCATCTAGATGGCTGCTTGTTAGCATTTAAGACCCCAGATGCCACATTTCAAAGTGGGATGCAGAATGTTTTCATAATAGTATTATTTTGCCAATTGACTTAGAAGTTCCCTTAAGCCATAGTTCCCAAACCCCTGCCCTTGCTCCGCTGACCTTTGAAGCATTCAGTTTATCCCGGAAACTTCTTTGCTTTTGGTCCAGTCCAGTTGAGCTGACCTTCCGTGTATTGAGTATTGTCCTTCCCTTCACCTAAAATAGTTCTTATCTACTAACTAATCAGTAAATAACCCTCTCCCACACTCTCTCCCTCCCTCCCCGCCTTGTAACCACAAAAGTATGTGTTCTTCTCAGTTTATACTGTTCCTCAAGATCTTATAATAGTGGTCTTATACAATTTTTTTTTTTTATACAATATTTGTCCTTTTGCCTCTGACTAATTTCACTCAGCATAATGCCTTCCAGGTTCCTCCATGTTATGAAATGTTTCACAGATTCGTCACTGTTCTTTATTGATGCGTAGTATTCCATTGTGTGAATATACCACAATTTATTTATCCATTCATCCGTAGATGGACACCTTGGTTGCTTCCAGCTTTTTGCTATTGTAAACAGAGGTGCAATAAACATGGGTGTGGATATATCTGTTCTTGTGAAGGCTCTTATTTCTCTAGGGTATATTCCAAAGAGTGGGATTTCTGGGTTGTATGGTAGTTCTATTTCTAACTTTTTAAGAAAATGCCAGATAGATTTCCGAAGTGGTTGTACCATTTTACATTCCCACCAGCAGTGTATAAGAGTTCCGATCTCTCCACAGCCTCTCCAACATCTATTATTTTGTGTTTTTTGGATTAATGCCAGCCTTGTTGGAGTGAGATGGAATCTCATCGTAGTTTTCATTTGCATTTCTCTAATGGCTAATCATCGAGAGCATTTTCTCATGTATCTGTTAGCTGCCTGAATATCTTCTTTAGTGAAGTGTGTGTTCATATCCTTTGCCCACTTCTTGATTGGGTTGTCTTTTTGTGGTTGAGTTTTAACAGAATCATATAGATTTTAGAGATCAGGCGTTGGTCAGAGAGGTCATAACTGAAAATTCTTTCCCAATCTGTAGGTGGTCTTTTTACTCTTTTGGTGAAGTCTTTGGATGAGCATAGGTGTTTGATTTTTAGGAGCTCCCAGTTATCGGGTTTCTCTTCATCATTTTTGGTAATATTTTGTATTCTGTTTATGCCTTGAATTAGGGCTCCTAACGTTGTCCCTATTTTTTCTTCCATGATCTTTATCGTTTTAGTCTTTATGTTTAGGTCTTTGATCCACTTGGATTTAGTTTTTGTGCATGGTGTGAGGTGTGGGTCTTGTTTCATTTTTTTGCAAATGGATATCCAGTTATGCCAGCACCATTTGTTAAAAAGACTATCTTTTCCCCAATTAACTGACACTGGGCCTTTGTCAAATATCAGGTGTTCATATGTGGATGGATTTATATCTGGGTTCTCAATTCTGTTCCACTGGTCTATGTGCCTGTTTTTGTACCGGTACCAGGTTGTTTTGACTACTGTGGCTGTATAATAGGTTCTAAAATCAGGTAGAGTGAGGCCTCTCACTTTCTTCTTCTTTTTCAGTAATGCTTTACTTATCCAAGGCTTCTTTCCCTTCCATATGAAGTTGGTGATTTGTTTCTCCATCACCTTAAAAAACGTCATTGGAATTTCGATCAGAAGTGCATTGTATATATAGATGGCTTTTGGTAGAATAGACATTTTTACTATGTTAAGTCTTCCTATCCATGAGCAAGGTATGTTTTTCCGCTTAAGCAGGTCCTTTTTAGTTTCTTGCAGTAGTACTTTGTAGTTTTCGTTGTATAGGTCTTTTACATCTTTGGTAAGATTTATTCCTAAGTATTTTATCTTCTTGGGGGCTACTGTGAATGGTATGGATTTGGTGATTTCCTCTTCAATGTTCTTTTTGTTGTTGTAGAGGAATCCAAGTGATTTTTGTATGTTTATCTTATAAACTGAGACTGTGCCAAACTCTTCTATTAGTTTCAGTAGTTTTCTGGACCGGCTGCCATTTTGGCATCGCCGTGGCACTTACCCCCACGTGTCCCGCCCATCACTGAGCCTGTCACTTTTACTTCCACCTCGAGTCTATTTCCATCATCTCCACTGTCACCACCCCAGCTCTAGTGGTCATCACTTCTTGCCTAGGTCTCTACTTTCAGAGCTGCTGCAGGCCCGTAGATTGGAAGGAACTGGGGGAGGTAGAAAGAGGCCTCAGAGCCTCTTCCCCATTTTTCTCCCCCAGCCTTTAAAGGACCCTGTGCTCTCTGATACCTGGGTTAGAGGGCCCCAGAGCCTGTAAAGAACAACAATGGATGCACTTAGTCGTTGATAGTTCAGGTGGCCCCCTGACCCTGCCATGCATGTTGGTGCTGTTCAAGTGAGAAGACAGTGAATTAACCAACCCGGGTGCAGACATACCTGTGCTTTAGAGTTATGGGCTGACCCTCGCTGGGGATGAAGCAGGAAGGCCTCCTCAGCAGAGCTCTTGGCCTCTGACCTTTGCAGTCAGGTCCTGATGACAAATTTTCAGCCCGTCCTCTTCCCTAAGTTGTGATTCCCAATGGGGATGGAGGCTGCCTTGCCTTGTCTAGATTGGGAGATTGAGCAGAGAGCTGCTTAAGGCTCCCTTCTGCGGGCCAAGCTTGAGTCTTAATGTAAAAATATATATATATTTATTATTATTATTAACTCAAGTTTTTTGGGGGTGATGCCAAGGTTTGTGGTGGTGGTTCTTATTAGAAAGAATGGTGTAGTGCTTGATAAAGTCCTCTTTCTTCTGGAAGTAGGTCTCAGGGGCCAGGATTTTGTTTTTCAGTTTGTACCAGGGTTTCTTAACCTCAACACTATTGACATTTTAGGCCAGATAATTCTTGGTTGTAGGTGCTGTCCTATGCATTGTAGGATGTTTAGCAGCATCATTGGCCTCTACCCACTAGATGCTAGTAGTACCCTCTCCCCCCAGTGGTGACAAACAAAACTTGCCACATGTCCCCTGGGGAGCAGAAATCCTTGACAACCACTGCTTTATACTCTTCTCTGCAGTTTTATTTTGCCTGAGAGAGTATTTTTAATAGCACAATAATGAAACTAGAAGGTGTTATTTAAAACCAAAGTAATAACACAGACTACTAAAAAAAAAAAATTTTTTTTTTTTTTACTACTTATACTGCTTATTATGTACCAGGCCCTACTCTAAATACTTGCCATGGAGTAACTAATTTAATCCTCACAAGAACTCCATGAGGTGGGTAGTACTCTTTCGCCCATTTTACAGATAATGAAACTGAGGCACGAAGAGATTGACTGACTAAGTCACAGAGGTAACCAAGTGGTAGAGCTAGTATTTAAACCAAGTCAGACTGATTCCACAGTCCAAACTCAAAACCATTCTTCCAGTGGTTCTCAAAGTGTGGGCCCTGGGCCAGCAGCAAGAGCCTCACCTGAGGACTTGTTAGATATGCAAATTATCTGGCCATAAAGCGGAAACTCACAGGGTAGGGATCTGCAGTCTTGGTTTCACAAGCTGTGCCAGGGGTTTCTGATGCACCCTAAGGTTTGAGAAGCTCTGATCCAAAATGCAATGTAAGAAAAGAAAATAAATAAAACCTTTCTGTGCATGCAGAACAGACCATCAATTGCTGATATACAAGTTCAAGTTGAAACTGAAGGAAATTAGAAGAAGCCCACGAAAGCCAAAGTACGACCTTGAGTATATCCCACCTGAATTTAGAGACCATCTCAAGAATAGATTTGACACATCGAACACTAATGACCGAAGACCAGATGAGTTGTGGAATGATATCAAGGACATTATAAATGAAGAAAACAAGAGGTCATTAAAAAGACAGGGAAGAAAGAAGACCCAACTGGATGTCGGAAGAGACTCTGGAACTTGCCCTTGAACGTCAGGTAACTAAAGTGAAAGGAAGAAATGATGAAGTAAAAGAGCTGGACAGAAGATTTCGAAGGGCTGCTTGAGAAGACAAAGTAAACTATTATAATGGCATGTGCAAAGATCTGGAGATAGAAAACCAAAACAGAAGAACACACTCAGCATTTCTTAAGCTGAAAGAACTGAAGAAAAAATTCGAGTCTCGAGTTGCAATATTGAAGGATTCTATGGTTTGTTTTTTTTTTTTATGGGGAAAATATTAAACGATGCAGGAAGCATCAAAAGAAGATGGAAGGAATACACAGAGTCACTATACCAAAAAGAATCAGGCGAAGTTCAACCATTTCAGAAGGTAGTATATAATCAGGAACCAGTGGTACTGAGGGAAGAAGTCCAAGCTGCACTGAAGGTATTGGTGAAAAACAAGGCTCCAGGAATTGACAGGATACCAACTGAGATGTTTCAGCAAACAGGTGCAGGACTGGAGGTACTCACTCATCTATGCCAAGATATTTGGAAGACAGCTTCCTAGCCAGCCAACTGGAAGAGATCCATATTTATGCCTATTCCCAAGAAAGGTGATCCAACAGAATGTTGAAATTATCAAACAACTCACATGCAAGTAAAATTTTGCTGAAGATCATTCAAAAGCAACTGCAGCAGTACATCAACAGGAAACTGCCAAAATTCAAGCCATTTTCAGAAGAGGGTTTGGAATGAGGAATATCACTGCTGATGTCAGGTGAATCCCGTCTGAATGCAGAGAATACCAGAACAACGTTTACCTGTGTTTTACTGACTATGCAAAGGCATTTGACCATGTGGATCATAACAGAGTATGGATAACATTGCAAAGAATGGAAATTCCAGAACACTTAATTGTGCTCTTGAGGAACCTGTAGCTAGATCAAGAGACAGTCTTTCGAACAAAACAAGGAAATACTGTGTGGTTTAAAGTCAGGAAAGGTGTGCTTCAGGGTTGTATCCTTTTACCATACCTATTCAGTCTGTATGCTGAGCAAATAATCCAAGAAGCTGGACTATATGAAGAAGAACAGGGCATCAGCATTGGAGGAAGACTCATTAACAACCTGTGTTATGCAGATGACACAACCTTGCTTGCTGAAAGTGAAGAGGACTTGAAGCACTTACTGATGAAGATCAAAGACCACAGCCTTCAGTATGGATTATACCTCAACATAAAGAAAACAAAAATCTTCATAACTGGACCAATAAGCAACATCATGATAAAAGGAGGAAAGACTGAAGTTGTCAAGGATTTCGTTTTACTTGGATCCATAATCAACACTTATGGAAGCAGCAGTCAGGAAATCAAAAGATGCATTGCATTGGGCAAATCTGCTGCAAGAGACCTCTTTAAAAAGTTGAAAAGCAAGGCTGTCACCTTGAAGACTAAGGTGTGCCTGACCCAAGCCATGGTATTTTCAGTTGCCTCATATGCGCATGAAAGCTGGACAATGAATAAAGAAGACTGAAGAAGAATTGATGCCTTTGAATTGTGGTGTTGGCGAAGAAGATTGAATATACCATGGACTGCCAAGAGAATGAACAAATCTGTCTTGGACGAAGTATGACCAGAATGCTCCTTAGAAGCAAGGATGGTGAGACTACATCTCACATACTTTGGACATGTTATCAGGAGGGATCAATCCCTGGAGAAGAACATCATGCTTGGTAAAGTAGAGGGTCAGCAAAAAGAGGAAGACCCTCAATGAGATGGATTGACACAGTGGTTGCAACAGTGGGGTTAAGCATAACAATGGTTTTAAGGATGGTGCAGGACAGGCCTCTTCTGTTATACATAGGATCGATATGAGTTGCAATTGAATTGACAGCACCTTTTTTTAAGAACAATAAGAATAATACATCATTTTAATCAATTATCATTAAGTAGGCTAGGTTTACTAAGGACTGTTGTTTTTGTGGTTGTTACCTGCCTTCAAGTTGTCCCCAACTCATGATGACTCCATGTGCAACAGAAGGAAACACTGCCAGGTCCTGTGCCATCCCCATGATCAGTTGCAGATCAGACCATTGTGATCCATAGGGTTTTCATTGGCTGATTTTTGGAAGTAGATCTCCAGGCCTTTCTTCCTAGTCCATCTTAGCCTGGAAGCTTGTCCAAAACCTGTTCAGCATCATGTTGTCGTTGTTAGTTACTGACAAGTCAATTCCAACTCACTTCCATGTGTGGAAGTGCTCCACAGGGTTTTCAAGTCTGTGATGTTTCAGAAGCAGCTCACTAGGCTTGTCTTCCCAGACACCTGTGGGTGGATTTGAACTGCCAGCTTTTCGGCTGGTAGTCCACCACTTAAGTGTTTGCGCCACCCAGAGCCTTCTTGTTCAGCATCATAGCAACACTCAAGCCTCCAGTGACAGATGGGTGGTGGCTGTGCGTGAGATGCATTGGCTGGGAATCGAAGTTGGGTCTTCTGCGGGGAAGACGAGAATCCTACTGCTGCCCTCAGCAAAGCACTGGACTAATCTCTAACTCCAGGAGGGTAGATCAGGCGAGTTCTGTTTATTTTTTTTAAAGGAGCATTTTTCCCCCTAGTTTTTTTCACCAGGGCACAAAAGTACTTGAAAAGTGACAATGTTGATATCTTTGCCTGTATGAAGATAGAAAGTGTCGTGTCAAAGATGCATTGAGAAAGGTATTTTCGTTTTTGTAAGCTCCTCCTTATTTAGACATATGGCATGCCTGTTCTTAGACGTTTATTTCAAAAGAGCAGACCACTAGTTGTCCTGGTCTCTTTTATCAGCTGCCTTTTTTTTTAATCTCAAGGGCCTTCGCTACCAGGAATTTAGTGCATCTAATAAAGTCAAGTAAGTTGAGGCTCATTGGTACACGGTTAATTGATGTTCGTTTCCTATTATTTCACCTCAAAGGAAACACATCACTCAACATCATGGTACCGGAGGTTTTTATCTTTTCTGTTGGAAGTGCCTGTTCTTTTTAGAAAGCTTTTATTATCCTCGATTTCAGAGGTCCTTCCCCCATCTGTTTACTATTGTAAACTGCCTTTTTGTTTTGTTAATTGCCGGTTATAGAAAATATTGCTGTCAGCAGGCGGGAGGTTATATTGCCTTACAGAATAAGAGGTACAAATACACTTGCCACCACGAGCCCATCTTCAAAATGCCCGGGAATGGTGCACCTTTTGTGGAGCGACTGATTTGAACAGTTTGAGGAGGTTTGGTGTGGGCCGTGGGGAGACAGCAAAAAAATCAGAGATGTTGATATTGTTCCTGGAAGGTGAAGGAGGCTTCTCAACAAGGTGCTAGGCTGCAACCTTCTTAGTTCAGCTTCCAACGGGAGGCCACTTGAGAAGGGGATGTAGGGTCAACTTCCAAAGCCCCCTCCATATTTTATCAGATAACCCACAAAACCTGCCTAGGCTTCTGATTTTCTTAGCCCTGGAAAACGTTCTGCTGTTGATTTGCTTTGTTTTTGGTTGTTGTTGTTTACCAACAAAAGGGATAGAATTCTGCACATGGTAAAAATTTCAACCCATTTGGTAAGATTTAATAGTCAGAGTTTCCTTCCAGCCATCATTCTCAACCCACTGTCCAAAAGAAGCCACCATTAAAGGTTCCCTGTGGATTCTTCCAGAAACTTTATATGTATTTGCCGTCAGATACAGATATGTATAGCCTTTTAAAAAATTCATGCAGCTGAGACTATTGAATACATTTTGTTCATCACTATGCTCTTTTCATTTAATAACGTCTCAGAGATTTTTTGGTACCAACACAACCTCCTAATGTACCATGACTGCGTAATATTCCGTCACATAGATGTGTTGCAGTTTGTTTATTCATTCCTCTATTGGCAGGGATTTTGGTTGAGTCCAAGTTTTGCTATTATACGTCAATTTGTAATGGACACTGTTGCATATGTATCTTGTCTGCTTGTGCAAGGATATCAGAAGGGTGATTCCCCAGTAGCGGATTTGCTGGGACAAAGGTGATATGCATCTTGGAAATAGCTGGTTTCGTGGGTATTGCCAAATCGTCCTGTAAACCGATTGAACCAGTTTCCTCTTCACGACTCACACCTAAGAGTGCCTGTTTCACCCCAGAAATGAGCTCCAGCAGCAGAAGAGAGTCCCAGAATGCCAATGACAGGTCTAGCAAGTCAGCTCCCAGCCCCCCCATTTTAAGAATTTATGTTGCTGTCGTATTAAAAGGTTCTTATGGAGCAACCACTTCATAACACCGTGTAGCCCAATCCCCAAGCTTGGCGATTTTTTCCCCTTTCATACATCACATTGATTTGCTGTGTGACTTTATCTGCTTAATACAAAGTGGGATTGAACAGTTATTTGTCTGGATTTGACCATCCCTTATCAAACATTTATGATTTAGCTTTCACCACGGGATCTTCTTGTAAGGTGTTTCTTATTTTTATCTTTTTTCGTAAAGGTGGGATTGTGTTGACAGCCCTGTAATAAATCACTCTGGAAAGAGACATGTTTCGGTGGGGTGGGGAGAGGGCGGGGACCTGTGTGGGTGCTTGGGACAAGCTTTGAGGAGGGGCACTGTTGTCATGGTGTGAATTGTTTCTGGACCTTTAATAATAGTAGTTAACACGTGTCTTTGGGGTTCAAAGTATATTAAGATTGGGCACTTGGTGGGGGACACAATCTGGGTCGGGGGAGGTTGTCCAGTAGGTAAGTGAGGTCAGAACAGTCAAAGCCTAATCTTAGCCCCACCTCCCGTCTGTAGAATAATGTTGCTCTCAGGGTCATGGCAGAGTCACCAGGTCTCACTGAGTGTCAGGATTTAGCCTGCATCGGAGGGACTAGAAAATAAAGCATGGTGAGTTCTATATTTTTTTCTCTTTCATTTTTTAATAATCTGCTAATAATACCATTGGAAACCCTGGTGGCACAGTAGTTAAGTGCTACAGCTGCTAACCAAAAGATCGGCAGTTCGAATCTACCAGGCACTCTTCGGAAACTCAATGGGGCAGTTCTACTCTGTCCTATAGCATCACAATGAGTTGGAATCGACTCGACGGCAACAGGTTTGCCTTGTTTGGTTTAATAATACCGTTCTGACATTTACTTATTTACCTGACTCCCCATGTCTGCTCCCTCCCATTGTAGGTTCTATGACCGTGGGCTTTTTACATTTTTTTCCTCCTGTTTTGTTGGTTGCTATGGCCCCAGATTCCTGAATAGCTTTTGGTACATAGTAGGCACTTTGCAAATACAGATGGAGGAAGGAGGGAGCAGGAAGGACAATCAGCCTATGAATGCCATTTTACAGATGAGGAAATTGAGTCTCAGGCCTTTTTAAGCAGTTCAGCAAACCCTTCTGTCCTAGCATTTTCATTTATTCAGCAAATATGTACTGCACACCTAGAAGCAGTGTGAACTCTTGGTTAGGAACCTGGGGCTAGACTGCCATGGTTTGCATCCTGGCTCCCCACATATATACTGTACATCCTTGGATGACTTACTGGCATATTGGTGCCTCACTTTCCCCATCTGTAGAATGGATATAGTCATCTAGTGATTGTACTTACCTCATTGGATACTTGTGAGGATTAAATGAGTTAATACCTGTGAAGATCTTACAGAATAAGAAGTATTCAATATTTCTATAAAATACTTATTATTTTTTGTTATGCTTCTGCTGTTGTTGTTGTTAGTTGTCATCGAGTCTTTTCCAACTCATGGCAAGCCCATCTGTGTAGAGTAGAACTGCTCTCTAGGGTTTTTACATGTATGAGTTTTACGTGTACAATTCAGTGATATTAATTATACTCAGCATATTATGCAGCCATCGCCGCTCTCCATTTCTAAATTTTCCCTTCACCCTTAACAAAAGATCAGTGTCCCCTAAGCAATAAGCCCCCCTCTTCCCCTACCTCCCGCCTGCCCCTAGTAAGCACTAATAAACGTTAGTCTCTATACACTTGCCTATTCTAGATATTTCATATAAGTGAGGTTATACAATATTTGTCCTTTTGTGACTGACTTATTTCATTCAGCGTGTTTTCAAGATTCTTTCATATTGTAGCATGTATCAGCACTTCATTTTCTTATGGTTGAGTAATATTACATTGTATGCGTGTACCACATTTTGTTTATCCATCCATTGGTGGACATTTACGTTGTTTCTGCCTTTTGGCTATGGTGAATAGAGCTGCAGTGAAAATTGGTGTACAAGTATTTGTTTGCATTCCTGCTTTCAGGCCTTTGGGGTATACAGTTTGGCTGTTCCTCAAAAAGTTAACCATAAAATTCTTATTAATATTACCCTAGTGTTTTTTTTTTTTTTTTTTGCTGCTTTTCCTTACTACGTGCCAGGTATTGTTTCAGGTTCTGGAAATACCAAGATAAAACCTTACCCCTCATGACCTTTCATTTATGTGGTAACAGAAACCAATGAGAAATAAATAAGATTCTTTTTTGCAAATGCAAATAGAGGAAGGAAATAGTGATTAGCTGTGTGTGATCAAAAGCAGCTTTTGAGGAGCCGACATTTGAACCAAAACCTGAATGACGACAACCATGTAATATTTCAGTGAAAAGAATTCCAGCCAGAGGCATAGCAAGTGCAAAGGCCCTGGGATTGGAATAAGCCTGACCTGTTCAAGAGAGAGAGAAAGCAGCCATTATGGTTAGAAAAGCGGGGGTAAAATGATAAGCGGTAAGATCAGAGAAGGTGGCTAATCCCAGGTTCTGCAGCCACTGTAAGGAGCCTGGATTTTATTCCAGTTGTGATGGAAGCCTTTGGGAGGTTGTAAGCAAGGGGGTAGCCTAGTTTGATTTTCGCTTTTAAAAAGACCCTCTGATTGCAGTAAGAAGAGCAGTCTGTAGGAAGCAAGAGCAGAAGCAGAAGAACCAGTTGGGAGATTATCCAGGGGTCTGAGAGAGCAATAATGGTGGCTTAGACCAGGTGATGACCATGAAGATGGGCTAAAGGGATTGGGTTCAGGATACATGATTGCTGAGCACACTTGAATGTGATTGTTAATTGACCTGTCTCTCTCCTACTGGCCTTAGCCCCTAACTCTGCCTCCCCACGTTCTGACATGACATCCTCTGTGGGGCTGGCCACCCAGTGAGCACCCACTGCATGACTGTGGCATGAGTTTTATGGAGTGACCACCCATGAAGGCCATGGCAGGTTGGAGAAAAGACACCCAGGACTTTTGACTGTGGCTGCTCCAAGCTTCTTCCTTTCTTCAGCTGGCTCACTCACAGCCTGTCCCCTAGAGCGATGCCTGTAGTCCTGTCCCCTTTCCCCAGCACAGATTCCAAACTTGGAAATAATGTTTCCCTTTTAAAACGTGAGCAGAAAGAGGAACTGGCAGTGTCAAAACTCCCTGTGCAAATATTTTATTATTTTCCCTTTCACAAATGAGCGCAATCTATCAATATTGGCTGATCTGGGAAGAGGAAGCATGTCAGTCGGTGGGCAGAATAGAAACTTGATGTGGTGATCCATTATATTCTCCTGAATTAGGCTTGTTGAGGCTTTGTTATTAAAGTGGGGTTTTTCTTAATTATTAACAGTAAAAATAGGAAAATAGATTTCAAGGGGAAAAAAAGTTGCAGGCAACAAGCTTCCGCCTCTAAATGTGTGTGTGCGCGTGAAGTGGAATTTGCGCAACATGAATAGGCACTTACGATGTGACTGGAATTGGCTCTGTCATGTGTCAGCCTAATAGCTGGGACCCTGGTTCAATACAATGAACTTGGGAAGGTTTGCTTAATGAAAGAACTGACGTTTTCTGTGCAGTGGCTGCATTCATCAGTCTGCATCCTGTTCATTACGCTACAAAGGGCTGCCAATGGGAATTGGTAGGATCATCTATTAGGTAAACGTGATGGGGACAAAAGATAGCAGAGGCCTTGTGGGAGTTTCTGAGATGGTCTGGGTTATTGGAGTAGTGTGTCCTGGTTAGGGATAACACGAGTGCAAGTTAGTACAAGGACTTCTGGAGTCCTGGGCTGATTTCTGGCTATGCCCCCATCCTAATATGCACATTTTATGGGACCCTAAGGAAGAGAGTTTTCACTTATCCACAGGGTGACTGTCTTAGTCATCTAGTACTGCTATAACAGAAATACCACAAGTGGATGGCTTTAACAAAAAGAAATTTATTTCCTCACAGTAACTTAAAAGTGCAAATTCAGGGTGTCAGCTCCAGGGAAAGGCTTTCTCTCACTGTCGGCTCTGGAGGAAGGTCCTTGTCCTCAATCTTCCTGTGGTTGAGGAGCTTCTCAGGTGCAGGGACCCTGGCTCCAAAGGACGCACTCTGCTCCTGGTGCTGCTTTCTTGGCAGTATGAGGTCCCCCGGGCTCTCCGCTTGCTTCTTTCTTCTGTATCTCAAGAGATTGCCTGAAGATACAATACAATGCTGTAGGTATAGTCCTGCCTCACTAACACAACTGCTGCCCATCCTCCCTCATTAACACCATAGAGGCAGGATTTACAACATTTAGGAAAATCACACAATACCAGGAATTATGGCCCAGCCGAATCGATACACACATTTTTGGGGGGACGTAATTCAACCCATGACAGTGGCCTTATGTGTAGTACAGTCATTAGGGTTGTTGACAATTATTTTGGTTTGCCCTCTGCTGTGGGCACATGGGAGGTGTACTTCCCTGCCATGTGACTTGCTTTGCCCTGTGCAATCTGGGTAGAAGTACTGTGTCTCTTTGAGGCAGAAACTGTAAGAGCCAGAATATGCCGCACCATACTCTTCTTTTCCCTTTGCTGCGCTAGCCAGCAGCATCCCATATAGTGACTGCCCCATCTGGCTGGGTCCTGGAGGAAGGATCAAGACAAGAACCCCCAGCTGACTGACTCAAGGTGGATATGGACAAATAAGTTGGGTTTTGTGGCTTTAAGACACTGAAATCTGGGGGTTGCTTATTATCATGGCATACCCTGGCCAACCCAGACTGCTCGTACCCTTCATTGTGCATAGAGGGATCCCATCAGAACAACCAAAGGCCCAGAACAATGAGTCACTTCATAACATGCCTAGTCTGTTTTGAATGATTGGAGCACTGTGCTTTGACTCTTTAAAAATTATTTTTGAGATCTGTGTATTCCAGCAAATTTCAGTTACCCTCTAGAGTCATTTGATTGGGGACCCCATTTGGAAACTTAAAGCAGTTTCCTTCAGCTGTGAGTGGGACCTTGAGTCACTGGAAAATGCAGACCAAACAAGATCTGCTGATTGGCAAGGTCATCTTTGGAAGGGCCATTGTGGAGCAAAGGGCAGGCCCATTAATTCAGGGGGGATTTACATCAGTTCTATCTGCCTTTTGCCTAATGGAACTGTTTGGTTGTGTTCTTTCCTGTAGAGATTAGTGATTGAAAGGGGGAGATTTAGAAAGGAGAGATAAAAGTTCGCTTTTAATTCTCATGACATGCTGCCTTCTGAGACGGCTTCCTATGGGGGCTCCATATAAATTCAGACTTAAGTTTCTCCTGAGACAGCGTTGATGTCCAGGTAGTGTATTTCCATAATTAAGGTTTTTTTTTTTTTTTTTTTTTTAGAGGGTTTAGAGAGGTTTTAAGGAACCCTGGTGGTACAGTGGTTAAGTACTCGGCTGATAACCGAAAGGGCAGCGGTTCAAAGCCACCAGCCTCTCTGAGGGAGAAAAGACCTGGTAATCTGCTCCCATAAAGGTCCCAGCCTTGGAAACCCTATGGGGCAGTTCTGCTCTCTCCTGTAGGGTCACTGGGAGTTGGAATCAACTCCACAGCAATGGGTTTGGTTTTTTAAGGGGGCTTTTTTAGGGGAGTTAGGTTGCTGTCAGGTTATCTGTAAGCCTAAAGCCCAACTGTTGGCTGAATTAACAGTCACTTACGTAATTATCATGGGTCTTTTGGATATTTAATCTTAGTTACTTGCTTCTTAAATTTATTCATGTCTAAAATAGTAGTGGTCTCTGCCCTCCTTCTCCCACCAGTCCTTCCCGTGTTCAGTTTCACGGTGGGAAACTGTGCTCTAGGTATTGTGGTCTTTCGCAAAGATAGAGTGCAGTCTCTACCTTCATAAGGTCATTGTCAGTGTTAAATCAGAGGACGTACCGAGGCATGTAGGATAGTGCCCAGCAAAGAGTCTGTAAATGTTACCCATTAAAATGAGAAGACACCATGGGTCTTGGTTGTCAAATAGACTGGGGTCCAATTCTGCCTTGGCCATCTACTAATTGTGCAGCCTTGATCCTGTTGTATAATCTTCTTAAGCCTCAGTTTCCTTTTCCATAAAATGGGGATAAGAATAGCACCTTAGCATCTTTCTCACCAAATGATTGTGAGAGATAAGTGAGCTAACACAGGCAGTGTTTTTAGCGCAGCCCAGCCACAAAGGAAAATTTCAATAAATGTTCCTTTTATTGTTTGTTGTCATTAGGTGCCCTTGAGTCAGTTCTGACTCATAGTGACCCTGTGTACAACAGAACAAAACACTACCCTGTCCTGCACCATCCTCACAATCATTGCTATGTTTGAGCTCATTGTTGCAGCCACTGTGTCAGTCCATTTTGTTCAGGGTCTTCCTCTTTTTCACTGACCCTCTACTTTACCAAGCATGATATCCTTCTCCAGAGACTGGTCCCTCCTGATAACATATCCAAAATACGTGAGACAAAGTCTCACCATTCTCACTTCTAAGGAACATTCTGTCTGTACTTCTTCCAGGACAGATTCAGTAATGTCTGCGTTCTGCTTGAATCACCTTCCTTTGGAATGGGCACAAATATGGATCTCTTCCAGTTCGTCGGCCAGGTAGTTGTCCTCCAAATTTTTTGGCATAGATAAGTGAGCATCTCTAGTGCTGCATCTGTTTGTTGAAACATCTCAATTAGTATTCTTTTAATTCCTGGAGTCTTGGTTTTCACCAATGCCTTCAGTACAACTTGGACTTATTTTTTCAATACAATCAGTTCTTGATCACATGCTGCTTCCTGAAATGGTTGAACCTCGACCAATTCTTTTTGGCATAGTGACTCTGTATTCCTTCCGTTTTCTTTTGATGCTTCCTGCATCATTCAATATTTTCCCCATAAAGTGCTTCAAAATTGCGACTGGAGACTTGAATTTTTTCTTCTTATTAGTACTTTTTAAATGACGGGGGTGGTTGCCAGTGTGGTGGTCTTTGCCATGAAATACACCAGAACTCACTGAAAAGCAAATCAGTCAACATAGTTTGAGCTTCCAGTCCCAAAATATCCTTTTTCAGTGGGTCCTAAACAAGGGAGAAATGTGTCTTCTGGCAGCACCAGGAGTGATGAGTGGGACAACTCCTGTCGGGGTGGGTTGTCAGGACTCGGGCTTCAGCTCAGCTGCCCTCCATGCAATGGGTTCCTTCTCAGATTGGCCTATCCAGGGCATTCTGTGGTGGACAGTGAAGCGGAGAAGGACGTGAGCTTTGAAGTCAGACCAAACTTGGCTCTAATACCAGCTGTCAAAGCTTAAAAGCTCTGTGACCATGAATAAGTCAGATGATCCCTCTGTGTCTCAGTTTTCTCATCTATAAAGTGGGCATAATGATGTTGTCAATCTCATGGTTAAGGAGGTATATGTTAAGAGCATAGCACCACGCCCAACTCAGTAAGCTTTCAGTCCCTGCTATTCAGGGAGGAAACAAAGTGTAGGTGACGTATTCTGTGTCACAAGTCTGTCGACTGGTGGAGCAGGTGCTCAGACTCTCTGTACTGCTAGTGGTCTCTTTGCCATCGCACACTTCCAGTGCCACAACCCCAAAACCCCTGCCATGGAAAACAGAGCAAGAGGGTTTGCTCTCATATTTAATTAAAAATAGGTTCACATGGACCACAGTTTTAAAAAATTAGTATCAGCACTTAATACTAACCTACCTCTATCATTAAAAGAACTCAGTTTTTTCCACTCTTTAAAGCCCCTTGCATATAAATTTTCTCATTCCATTAAAGGGAGATAAAAATAATGCTTTATGTATTTGCTGAGAATTCACCGGCGAACTTGTCCTCAAATCTTAAGCATTTACCTTTTAGGTTGCTGCTTCTAATAGCAGACCATCTTTCTAGAAACAGGGCTGTTTGTCTGTTTTTAAACACGATTTTTAACACTTTGATAGGTTGACGTAGTTATTTAATGAGTTATTTCAATATAAATATACTTGTGTGCTTTTTCCCTAAAAAATTAAAAGTAATGATGACAATAATAGGATACTGATCAGAGTACTTGTTACTGTAGTGTATTGTGCTCATGGAACTTATTTGAAAACTCTCCATTTTGTTTCTCTTTGCATCTCTTTCTCTAGCTTCCAAGCTCCCCAGTAATCCTAGTTTATCCTGGAAATAGGGAGGAAAACCCTGGCGATCGTCATGCTGCAAGATATTGCATGGGCACCTTGCCTAATGGGAATTGTTAGATCTGATTTCTGAGAAATGAATGGAGCTGAAGCAATCAGATGACCTTGATTGGCTCCACCATCCTGCCCCTCCAAGCACGTTCCTCATTGGTCTCTAGGATTTGCCCTTTGCCCCTATCACATTAAACTGTGCTCTGCCCTCAGCCCAAAGCTCCGTTTAAATACACTAGACATCAGAACTTCACAGCTTAATCTTTATACCCCCAGATGTATCTTTCTTCCTGCTTTAGTCTTGATTCCCCACGGAAATTATATAAGTACTTTGGGGGCAAGGACCACGAGATAAAATGTCATTAGAGAAACAGGAATGATATTACAATGTTCCCTCCTTTTGTTGGTCATCCATTCATCATTCGACCATCATTCATTATAGTCTTATCCTGGGACACAGAATGAATCAGGGCCCTACAGTTTAGTAAGGACAAGGCATATGAACAAAGAGAATATACAGTGTGGTAAGTGTCATGACAGAGCTACCAAAAGAGGTAGGAGAGCAAAAGGGGTGGTTCTGTCTGCCAGGTTTGAGGTAAGGAGTGCCAGTAGGAAGATGAGGAGGAAGAAGGTTAGAGGAGGAAATGTCACCATCATGTCTACGATGGGCCTTGGAACCTGACTGGGTGTTTGTAGATGGATAACCTTGGGAAGGGCGAGCATCAGGAAAGGAAATGAAGGCAGTGCTTTCTGAGCAGGGGGAGTAGCAGGTGCAGCAGTGCATATGTGGGCATGTTCACGGCGTATCCGGATCTCCTCTGATGGGACACATGGTAATCATTTAATCAACTCCCCAGTGTGTTGTCTCCACTAGTACAGAAAGTGGGCTCCTCTCTATGTGTTCTGGAGTCCTTGAGTGGCACAAATGGTTAAGCACTCAGCTACTAACCAAAAGATTGGAGGTTCAAATCTACCCCGAGGCACCTGGGTAGAAAGTCCTGGTAATCTACTTCCAAAAAACCAGCCGTTGAAAACTTTGTGGAGCACAGTCCTCTTCCGACACACATAGGTCGCCATAAGTTGGAACGGACTCGACAGCGACTGGCTTTTCTATGTATTTTAAATAGGAAGGATTTAATAAAGACAATTTGGCACTTTACAAAATTGTTGGGAGAGCTGAAGGAGTAACTTCCAGGTTGACCTCCATGAATAGCTCTCTAAACAATTCAGAAGTGATCCACCCAGGGAGCTGCTACCACTAAAGCCACGACTGGAGTGAAGGCAGAATCAATAAGGCAAAGTTGCCTCGACTGCTGATACTGCAGCTTCGTGCTCAGGAGGCTAGAGAGCGGAAACCAGACTCTTATACTGAGAAACTTCATTTGTGCATGATCTTGCTTGCCAGGGAGGAAAGGCAAAAAGCAACAGGAATCTAGCCCTTCTCTCACTTTTACAGGTAGTCCCTGACTTACAATGTATTCGAGTTAGGATGAACTGTGCTTATGACTGTTTTTTTTTCCCTTTGGGGGGCGGGGCTTGTATATCTTTTCCCTCCAAAGGAAGTAAGGGGATAAATGGTGGCTAAGAATGAGAAAATCCTGTTCCCGGTTGCCATCGGAAACTCCGTCTTTGAAGTTAGGGCCCACCTGAGCTCCTGCTCACCCCTGAGTGCCTGGTTCTCCTCCATCAGTGGGTCCAGTGCTAGCCACAGCCAGGCCTGCCGGGGTCTAGGAAGGCTAAGAAGCTTGTGATGAGTTGCTAGCCACTCTTCTACCCAGGGTTATGTCCTTGGGTGTTTTCCTATGCATCTGACTCTTCTGGCCCTTCCAGGGTTCAGGAAAGAAACATTGTTTCCAAGCTCCCCAATAATCCTCTATTATCCTGGAAATAGGCAGGAAAACCCTAGTGATCATCATGCTGCAAGATATTGCATGGGTATCTTGCCTAATGGGAATTGTTAGATCAGATTTTTGAGAAACGAATGGAACTGAAGCAATTGGATGACCTTGATTGGAAATCGCTGCCTAACCCACTCAGTATGGATTATAGTATAACGGTTAGGTACGAAGTCTTCAGAATCCCACAGACCCAGGTTTGGATTCCAGGTAGATGCTATACCGGGTTGAATAGCATCCCCCCAAGCTCATATCTACCTGAAAACTTGAAATGTGACTCTATTTTGGAAATAATGTCTTTGCAGATGTGATTAAAGGTAAGGATCAAGCTGAGATCATACTGGATTATACAAAAACAAAAAACACAAACCGATTGCCAGCGATTTGATCCCAACTCATAGCAACCCAATAGGACAGTAGAACTGCCCCATAGAATTTCCAAGGAGCACCTGGTGGATTTGAACTGCTGAACTTTTGGTTAGCAGCTGTAGCTCTTAACCAGCATCCCACCAGGGTTTCCAAACTGGATTATGGTGGGCCTTAAGTCCAATGAGAGTGTCCTCGTAGGAGACAGAAATGGACACACAAAGACACAGAGAAGAAAGTGATGTGGAGATGGAGGCAGAGACTGGGGTGACACAGCTACAAGCCAAGAAATGTCATGGATCGCTGGGAACCACCAGAAACTAGGAGAGAGGCATGGAACAAATTCTTCCTCAGAACCTCCAAATGGAAGCAAACCTGTCCACACCTTGATTTCGACTTCTGGCGTCCAGAACTGTGAGAGAATAAATTTCTGCTACTTTAAGCCATTCGGTTTGTGGTAATCAGTTATAGCAGTCACAGGAAACTAATACAGATGCTTCCCATGGTTCAGTGGTTTAGCTCGTTTAACACAACAACCCTATCAGGTGGGCATCAGTATTACTTCTTCCGTCTCCACTTCTGAGTGATGTCTGGTTAATCACTGGTGCTTTCTGAGCCCATGGTGTCCTCCTCTGTGAGGTGGAGACAGGCCCTATCTGATTACAAGGTGGTCTTAAGAATTAAATAACATATGTAAAGCACCTAGCACAATGCCTGAATTGCAGTGAGTGGCCAATAAATAAGCACTCTTACCATAGGATCCCTATGAGTCAGAATCGACTCCACGGCAATGGGTTTGGTTTTATTATAGTTGCTATTCTTTTGAATATAAATATATATAAGAATGCACAGTCAATATTCAATTACCCCAGCTAATAAAAAGGAGTAAAGGTGTGGACTGCGAAATAGAAAATACATGGAAAAATTGCTTTAGGTTTTAGAAAGTGGTGAGGTAGACATACAGGCATGAAATTTTTGGTTGTCTAACTTCATTTCTTCTCAGCCCAGCCCATCAGGGTTTGGCCTTCAGCTGGGGCAGTGGAAGAAATATGACCCTTGACAATCTACAGGGACAATCAATCATTTACAGATAGTTAAAAGTATCACTTTAAGCTACAGGATCCTGATTAAAAACAATCCTGTCACCCTTTTCCCCAACTCCTCCTTTTGTAGAAGTTTAGAATACCGGTAGGGCAGCAAATATGTTTAAATGATTATATTCAAATGGCAGATTTAATTAAATCCACAACCAGAAGATACACCAAAAAGAATTTTTCACTGGGCTTTGGAATTTTGAGGCGATAACTGTAGAACAAAACCTTCCCAACCACATGCAGTTACAAGCAGGAGCATTTATCATAAAAATACAGCTAGGGAGGCTGAAGTTCCTGTTAACATTGTACTCCATCGCCAGGTGTTGTGATCAGAAAATGCATGTATTGAAAAGACCACAAAACAGTGCAGTTACATTTTGGCAATTTCGACTAAGACCTGAGTGTGTGTGTGTATGTGTTACGTTCAGGCTTTGGTGATCAGCCAGGTGTGTGCACCTGTGTTCTGCTGAGTACCCTCATTATTAGGACCATTGTAAGCAGTGCAGCATGGTAAGGAAAGCCATTGTGTCTCCAAACTATACCTAAATTGCCTGTCTGAACTTGCATTACCAGATTCTATCACTTACAGACAGAACAGCTGAGAAGATACTTAAATAAAACAATTGAATGAAATTTTAAAAAACAAGAACAACCAAAAAGATACCCCAGAAGACCACCAATGGCCCAGAGCCCCCCATTCCAGGGTGCAGCATTTGTACCGATTATGGCCTGACAGGTCTTGAGTTTCCAGTGATAACGGCCATCTGACTTGATCGGAGTTCAATGGATTTTCACTAAAATAGAATCATCGCCTTTGTGATGGATAGAAAAAGTAAAGCAATACATCCTGATAAATGCTCTGCCTGCCTCCTTCCTCCCAGCCTACTGTGACCTTGCACGATCAGTAAGAGCAGGCAGAGCCCTGGTCACTGCCACAGCACGTCAGGACTTGGGAATTTAAGTAGCTTTGAAACCCATCAATGGGGTGAAGGGGGAATGGCCTGAGAAAGCAATGGATCATGCTTAGAGGGCTCCCAGGGAAATAGGGTACGCTGAAGGTCAACCAGCAGACATGTCCTGAACGAGCCGCTCAGGCCCTCATTCACATTCACCGGAGGCCCTGGCCCTGCGAGGTGAGATCGCTGGAAAAGTACAATAAAAGAGGAATTTTCAGAACGGGTAATTTTGTCTCAGAAGGCACCAGAGAATGATGTGGAATAAGTACTACCCCAGAGTGAGAGGGTGCTCTGCCCCACTCTCTCCCCCTGAGCAGCAAGAGGCAGACTCTACAAGGAAATCACTTAGCATCTAGAACACCACATTTGTTTTCCAATCCTGTTAGCTTAGCCAATCCGTGAGTGTTTTGAACACCCTTTATCATTAGCCAAGGCACCAGAAACATGACATAAAAGGAACCCGACTAAAACAGGGTGTCCAGGAAGCACATGGACAAGTTTCATCCCCAAGCCCTTTGTGCTTGCTGGGAAGAGAAGCTTCTGGATGGTTGATGGGGAAAGAAGTTAGACATTGGCAGGCACCCATTAGTGCTGGTTACAACTTTCTAAAAGAAAATATTAAAATAAAAATTAGATCATAAATTTGGAGCCACAGTTACCATGCCTAAAGTGCAAATTGCCAAACAAGTCAAGAGACTCATTAGCATTTTATGTAAATCAGTTATTACTGTTCTCCACTTCCTTAATTATCCATGTTATTTCAATACAACCCTTTCTTTGATGTCCCAATTCTATATTTAAATAGTGCAAGATTTCTATCGTATCCTCCCACAGAGGTTTGTGCCATGCAAAAAACATGCCAAGAGCAGCTATTTTAGAGACTACAGGGAAATGTTTAATTGGTTCATCCCATTTGAGTTATGAGGGCGTATTACTGAGCACATAAAATCAGAAACATGGAAAATACTAGCTTGGAGAAGTTTACTAAAACCTGCAAGAGACCACTTGAAACTTTGCCCTCAAGACTTTCTGGATTCTCGGTGGGAGCTGATTCAAAGGGAAATTTTGCAAACTTCATTGAATTTTGCTAAACGATTGATTTATAATTGAAATATTTGGAAGTAAAATCCAACCCCTGTGCTTTGACACTGCAAGTTATTCTTTTGGGTGGTTGAAGAGAATTCATGTGAGGAATATGGGGGGTGCATAGGAGATGAGAGGGGAAGTATTGCTCATCCAGCCTATTTTCCAACTGGTTCATCTTTTCTGGATGAGTCACCATCCTATGTTCAAATAACAAACGCATTCATGTCACATTCTCAAGTCATCTAAAACTGCAGAAAATCTCACACATGGTGGATATGATTGGTCTTTTTCTCATATCATAAATGAACTTTTGAAATAATAATGTAGCCACAGTTACCCTTGTTATCTCCTGAGCAGTAAGTTCTATACTACCACCTGCCTTTATCGTCTGCCTTTCCTCCTCACAATCTACCTGGCTTTTGAATACCTTATTAAATTAAAAAAAAGAAAAAAAAGAGAGTCTTTGAACAAGAATTCTAACTAAAAATATAGGTGAAGAGATGGATGTTTACTCTTCCCATATATTTTTGAACAATCACTGTATCCGATTCCCCCCCAAAGAAAGAGCAGATCGATAGGGGGTAAAGTAGTAAACTAGTGTAGGCTCTGATGACAAACTCAAGTTCAAATCCAAGTTGTGTGGCATCGTTCAAGTCCCCTACCCTTCATTTTCCGAGTAAGGAAAAATAGTTAACAATGTTTATGCTGAAGGGTTGTTATACAGATTAGCAATAACACACATGAAGTTTGTAGTATGTAGTAGTTGCTCAACAAATGGTAAGCTTGAGCCTCTGCTTTTAGGCTAGGCACTGTGCCACGTGTTTACGTGGACAATCACATGGAATCCTCAAAACGCTCTGTCTTTGTTTCTTCGCGCTGCTATAACAGAAATACCACAAATGGGTGATATTCTGTCACAGTTTTGGAGGCTAGAAGTTCACATTCGGGGCACTGGTTCTAGGGGAAAGCTCTGTCTGCTCTTGGGAGAGATCCTCATTTCAGCTTCTTTAGCATTCTTCTCAGTGTCCCTTTGAGACCTCCACGTGGCATCTATCCTTCCCCCATTCCTGCTTGCTTGCTTTTGTGCCTAACCTTCTTCTTTTATATCTCAAAAGTGGTTGGCTTAAGACACACCCTACATTGATTTGGACTCAGAGAATACCCTATTCCTGAATGGGATTACATCCACAGGTATAGGGGTTAGGATTTACAACAAGTATTTTTGTTGTAAACAATTGAATCCATAACACACTCATTGAAATAAGTAGGATTATTGTTATACATTGAGTCACTGGGTGGTACAGTACACTCTGCTACTGACAGGTTGGTGGTTCGAATCCTCCCAGAGGTTCTTTAGAAGAAACGCTTGCCAATCTATTTCCAAAAACCATATCAGCCACTGAAAACCCTATGGAGCACAGTTCTACTGTGACACACATGGGGTCGCCATGAGTCGAAGTCAACTCGATGGCAGCTGGGTTGTTGTTATTTTTTATATTATTCTCATTATTCTACATAGTTAGTAGATGGGGAGAATGGGGTGTACGCAGTGAAGTGACTTGTCCGAGCTCACACAGAATTAAGCGTAGGAGCTGGGATTTTAATCCAGATGTTCTCTAAGCTAAAGTAATACTTTAGATAAGAAGCATACAAGGTGGAAAGCTTAATATTAAAAAAAGAAAGAAAGAAAGTGAAGTTCCCATAATCTTTATCTATTTAAATAAATCATATTTATAGAAAAATCATCTCTTTAGACTACAATACTTTAAATATTTAAACTGATTTATAGGGCTTGCAAGTTCCAGACACTGTCCTGAGAACTTATAGTGACTCATTTAACCGTTTAACAAATATTTATCTTGAGAATGAGCACCAGGGTTTAATGGGAGAGTCCCAAGATATTGTGGGACAGGACCCCTCCCTAGTTCTGACAATCTTATAAATCCCTGGGCATTAGCCCAGATGTATGGTTTTTAAAAACATAAGTTACATTTTTAAAAATATAATTTCCTGATCATACATATGGCATGCTTATTATAGAAAATTTAGAAAATATAAGAAGTTGTAAAGAAGAAAAAAAAAAAAAAATCAGAAAGCCTTCTTAATCCTACCACACATTGTTAACATCAATTCAAGACTTTAATGAGGAATTCAAGACTTTAACTTCACTTTGCTCGTTTTAAGAGTTAGAGACTAATTCAGAATTTGCTTCTCCACAATCAAAACAGGGGCAGTAACTGGATAGGGAGCCCACCACAGGTTTAAATCCCCAAGACTTGGGCTTCTTTGTAGCTTGCTGCCTGGTTCCACGCGGATGTAAAACTAGCATCCAACTTAGCATTAAGTGGCATGCATCCTGCTCGGTCCAGAGCAAAACACAACAAAAGTAACACGCCGCATCCCCAAAAGAAGAGGGTCTCAATCCTATGCCCCTTCTGTTACTCACCTGCGCCACATTTAAATCATGTCACTAGGGCCTTGTTTGCCTTCCGTATTTACGGTTATCCTTACCCTGGAACTTCCTGTCAGAGAAACCTGATCGTTTAACTGCAAAGCGTGTGTCCCCTCAGTGCCTAGCGGGTTTCATCGCCAGGAAAGCACATTGTTCTAACTCTGGAAGTCTACAGTCTAAAATCATCATCATGTATTTTCATCAGGATGAAATATCGGGCGCTCTGCTCTGTGCAAGGTTTTATTAATGATGTGCTGTCAGGGGCTGGATGTTCTGCATATTTGCATATTAAACAGCTGAGTGAAGAAACATTCCTTTTATTGCTGCGGGGAATAAATCAGTTTAAAGCAAGTTCTCATCATTTATACTCCTTTCAGCTAAGTCTTCTTTTATTGAAATAAATTGTTGAAGTGCTTTGCTCATTCTTTGAATACTGATGAAATTTACCTTGATAGGACCTCAGGAAAAATAATATTTTCTTAAAGGTGCAGTATTGTACTGTTTTTGAGTATTTAATACATTATTGATAAGATAATTTAGAAATATCAAGTGAAAGGGGAAGAAAAACAGTTTTGAATAACGATTGCGTTTCCCCTGGATGGTTTTGCTAAATGCATTTTTATGGGTAGGATGTAGGCAAATAAAAAACAAAAGCCAACAAGCAACAAAAGCAGGTTTTACTGGTACCAACGTCCTTTTTTTTTTTTTTCTTTAATGAACGATCAACTGCTTTTGCTTTCTAATCCGAGAGGTCAGTAAACTCCACCCACACACAAGGACACAGTGTTTACCAGACTCTAAAGCTCACTGTCCCCTGGATAGAGACACTAGAGGTCCCAAGAAATCAAGGCTGTTTTCAAATATGAATTATACCCAGCCTCAGGGATCAAATGGCTGTTTGCCAGGATCTTTGCAAATGTTTTGGGTTCCTCTGTCTACTCGTCACCTGCTGTCTGTGCCAGAGGTCGCAAACTAACTATTCCGGCAAAATATGTTTTGAAAACATGTTTATTTTTTTAAGTTGGCCCACATCATGTGTTTAAAACTTTTAAATGCTTGCTAACATTTTCAAATTGAGACATTTCACATAAAAATTCAGATTCTCAGCTCCTCTTGAGGAGGCAGAAGTTTGAGCAACCCTGAGCCTGTTCTGTCGTCTGTCGGTGAGCAGCAGCTGCCCGCTCTAGATGGGGCAGGCCCTCTCAGGTCGCCACGGTCCCCACCACTTCCTGTGGTGTTACACCACGGTCCCCACCACTTCCTGTGGTGTTACACCCGGCTTTAGCCCTTTATGGCGCCTGCTTGGGATCTGCAGGCAATTACTCTTTCCATCCCTGGCTTATACCTTTTCTCTTGGTGGTGAACTCAGTTATATAAAGTGCTCGGTCAGTGTCTGACAAATAACCACTCAGTCAGCATTAGCTTTAGTAAGATCAGTGTAAACGTGGGAACTGAGAGTAGTCAGTGAAAAAAAAAAATTTTTTTTTTTTTTCCCTTTATGATACTCTTCTGAGTATAGAACCAAAGCACGTCTTAGGCTTACAGCTTCCTGCCTTCTAAATTAATTTTGTTTCTAAAAAGTTACCCTCTGGGCTCCTTCAAGTGTTTGCTCAAATATCCTGTTTTTAGGAATGCCTTACCTGACACCAGTTTTAAATAGCAAATTTCTTCCCAAATTCTCCCTTCCTTGAATCTCTTACCTGCGTTATTTTTCTCCATAGCATGCCTCACCATCTGACAGACACTGTTTCTCTATTTTATTTGTTCATTTGTTAGTTTTCTCGTCACCACCACCTCCACCCCACTAGAATGTAAGCACCATGAAGGCTGGGAGTTTTCTCTGTCATGTTCCCTGCTGAGTCCTCATAGCCAATATGCATGCCTGGCACTTAGTAGATATAGGAGATGCTTAGTACATATCAACAGAGTGAATGAATGAATGAACGCATGCATGCATGCACGCATGGATTTGTTTATAGATTGGTATCAATTATTATAGGAATTTAATTCAATAAATATTTATTTGAGCACCTATCATGTGCAGGTTTTTATGCTGGTTGCATCATGGAAAGAAAAGATGGACAAGAAAGAAATCTGATTCCGAGGGAGCTTAGTCCGTGCGAAAAAAAAAAAAAAGACGGTTGCTGTGGAGCCTACTCTGCCTCCTGGTGACCCACTGTGTGTCAGAGTAGAACTGTGTTCCATAGGGTTTTCAACGGCTGATTTTTCAGGAGTCGATGACCAGGTCTTTCTTTTAAGGTGCCTCTGGGTGGACTCAAACCTCTAATCTTGCAGTTAGTGCCAAGAGTGTTAACTGTGTGCACCACCCAGGGATTCCTCATGCCAAGTGGTCCATGCAAAATGTGGTAATTGCATGAAGAACTACGCTGTGCATCCTTGACCTAGTATTGGTATAAATATCTATGAAACATGAAAACAGAAAAAACACATGTAGACTCAGAGGACAGAGAAGTCTTGGTGAAGGAACTAATTGGAGAAAGACCAAAAAGGGTCAGAATTTTGGCTGCATGATAGAAAGGAGGCATGATAGGAAACTTATCTTTTCTCAGGCCCTGTTGTGTGCCAAGTGCAGGATTAAGTACTTTATATCCTCGCTTTCATTTATTCCTCGGAACAGCCCCACGGGAGAGTCATTTCTCTTCCCATTTTACCTTGAAAATGATTGAGGCTCAGAGAGGATAAGCCACCTCCCCAGGGTGGTGCACACTTTGCATACAGAGAGCCCAGCACGAAAAATCACGCCCATCCAGCTACTGCCTCCACATCACCTCAGTCCCCGTGGGGGGACCATGAGCAGTGATGGAGACAGGCTGTGGACTCCAGAGAGTGTGCCATTTGGTGAAGCTGTGGCTGGGAGGTCCTGACGGGTGACACCAGCCCTTTGAACGGCCTGTTGCTTAAAGCTGCCTGAGATCCTAGAACCTGTTTCTTACCATGGCAGCAGGGGATGAAAAGTGGGGCAGGCCAGAAACTAGTCCTTAAAAGAACATACGTTTAAAAATGAATATAATATCGACACAGGCTTTTTTTTAAAAAAAAAATCTTGAAAGAAAGAGTGGAAAGCATGTATTCCTGTGTCTCTGCCAGGAAAAGCATTGTTTCCATATAAATCATTTGTGACAGAAGCTCCTTATTTTTAAGTGGAAAATGCACATTTAATAACATGAGAATAATGTCCAAACATCCTGTCATTGATGGCTGCCAAGAGAATGCCAGTGCTGGTGCTGCCTGGAGAATGGAGATGCTCAGATGTGGCTGTTTGGGGCCGTACTGTGACTGCATTGCCTTTGCTTTGAGCTCTGAGTAGCGACTTCGCCAGGATCCTCTAACCATTGGCAGCTGAGTGCTTTTATGCCTTGTAAATTCTGGAGTCGGAGTAGGCCTGAGTTAGGGTCCCAGCCCTACCACTAACTGGCTTTGTGACTTTGGGCCCATTATTTTACCACTATAAGCCTCAGTTTCCTCACCTGTAAAATGGGGTAATGTTGCCATCTACCCTCGTAGACTTACAGTGAAGTTTAAATGCCTTTAAATTAAGTTTAAAAGGCAACTAGACTAAACTATGCTACCTAGTACAGTAGCCATGGCCATATGGGGCTATTTAAATTTTATTTAAATTTTCAGTGAATTAAAATTTAAATAAAATTTAACAAATTCAGTCCCTCAGCCTATATTCCAAATGTACAATAGCAACTTGTGGCTAGTGACTACCACGCTGGGTAGCACAGGTATCGCCTTCACTCAGAAAGTTCTGTTGAACAGCCCTGGCCTAGAGCACTTAGCACCGTGTTTGGCACCCAGTATAGCTGTGTTGGTTCTTAATTTTATTCTCATTCATCTATAAGGAAATACAAGAAGGCATCTTGGATAGTTGAATCAGAGTCCTTTTAATTATGACTTCAATAGACTGGAATTGGTATCAACCCCGAGTCCCTACAGGTACAAAAGGAGGAAGGAAGCCAAGTTTGGGAATAGAGGATTCTGCAGCTAAGCAGAAAGCCTCAGGGGACAGATGGAGATTTGAGGGTTCCCAATCCTGATCTCCAGGGAGTCCCATATTACAGGTGTTAACCTGATTAGCCCAAGCCTGGCTCCTCGTTAATTATATGAAGTGAATGGGACAGTTTCCAATACTCAGCACAAAGGATCACATGTTGACTCGATGCTTACCAGCTATTTGGCCTTGGAAGGTTGCTCTCTGAGCCGCTCCTTTCCTCAAACTTTAGATGGCATAAGAATCCCCTGGAGGGCTTGTTAGAGCAATTTCTGGGCCCCACCCCCACAGCCTGTATTTTTCCAGATCTGGGCAGGGACCAGGGATTGCACATCTCCAGCTGACACAGCCAGTTCTCTGACCACGGTTGGAGCAGCCCCCTTTTAAGCCTCAGTGTCTCTCCATTTGTACGGAGAATCTATTCATGCCCGTAATTATTGTGGGGATTGAAAAAATGAACATACGTGAGGTTCATAGCCAGTGACATGTTGATGCTCAGCAAATGGTAACTGCTGCTACTATTACTTTATTTTTACCAATTATTTTTACACCCACAAATCAGGAACTGCCAGAATCACTTGATATTTGAAAACTGGGCCTAGCCCATATGCCACTCCTCTGTTGTGAAATAACTATATCTTGAGGTTAAACTATTAAAGAACCTTTCAATTCAAAGTCCTTCTGGACCAGTGAGAACGAACATATGTCCCCATGTGCGATCCGTGTCACTCTTTCATCAAGTATTTCTCCCCTCTGGTAGTTTGGAACCGATACCACTTGCACCATTCATTTCCCTGTAGCTTGACATGAAGAATAAAACCTTAATGCACTCGCCCACTGTATAGAGAATGCTGAGTACTTTTGCTTAATGCAAAATGGGTGTTTCACAATCATGTGCTTTTGTAGGTGACTGAATATCAGCTTCAAGGAGGAGATAGTTCTTCTTTGAGTGGAGGAGGCTGTGAGGACGACACTTACGTTTTAGGATTAGCAATTTTAATAAATGGATCTCTTTGGTTGCTAACCAAAAGGTTGGCAGTGCGAATCCACCAGGCGCTCCTTGGAAACCCTATGGGGCGGTTCTGCTTTGTCCTATAGGGTCACTATAAGTCTGAATTGACTCGACAGCAACAAGTTTGGTTTTGGTTTTAGGGGGCCGTGGTAGTTCAGTGGTAGAATTCTTCCTTTCTGTACAGGAGACCTGAGTTCGATTCCTGGCCAGTGCACCTCATGCATGGCCACTACTCACCTGTCAGTGGATGCTTGCGTGTTGTTGTGATGCCGAACAGGTTTCAGCGAGCTTCTAGACTACAAACTAGGAAGAAAGGCCTGGAGATCTACTTGCAAAAATCAGCCAGTGAAAACCCTATGGACCACATCAGTCCGGTCCACAACCGATCATGGTGATGGTACAGGACCAGGCAGCATTTTGTTCTGTCGTGCATGGGATTGCCATGAGTCAGAGACTGACTCAGTGGCACTAACAACAACAACAATAACAGGCTGCTCTGATAGATAACCTGTGGAGGGGCAGGAAGGACAAATCATTCAAAACCTAGGATTCAAGGCCAAACACCCCACTCTTTTGTTCCATCCCTGAAATATGTTCTAGTTGTTTCCAGTTTCCAAAATAGCAGGTAAGGAGAAAATGCTAAGTATAATTTGCTCTTGTTTTCAATACCTTCGATAAGCCACGGTCTTCAAGGACTTGGGTGAGTCTTGATATTAAATATCAAGTGGTACTGGTTAGGGTTTGAAGAGCTCAACATGATGTATAATTCAGATTTTCTGAGTGTCTTAATTAGATTTTTTTGGTCTCAAGGAACACAGTCCTACTGCTGTTAAAAGAAGTTTGTTGTAAGAGTAAGAGATGTTGGCAAGCTCAGGAAATGAGGCAGTTTCAGGACCTGTCTCTTCTGATTTCCTCCTGCACATTCTCTCTGTCCTTTCTTCTGACTAGCTTCTTCCACCACTGCTAGATTTATGGTCTCTCCTCCCTCAACAATCTTGATTCACACAGGCTTCTTTTTCTCATGACCGTCCAGTGCAATTCAACCCAACCTCATGGCACGTTTTCATCAGCTGTCCTGGCTACAGCAAGCTTAGAGTCTGTTCCCAGTTCTCAAGTACAAGAATCCATTGGTATGGGTCATCTTTTCCATTGGTAAGTTGCAAACCAAACTTTTGGGTTGACTGCCTTTGGCTCAGGCATAATTGGACCCCCAGCCTATTCAGTGGTACCCAGAGTGGGGAAGGGAGCAGGGTTACATGATACAAAATATGCCCACCTAAGTAGGAGGGCTATTCTGTCATGGCAGTTTTCCTTAGAAGGGCATGTGAGTGAACAGGGGTGCCTGGTCCTGTCCAGCGTCCTGAGGTTTTGCAGCTTCAAGCCAATTGAGGAGAATGGCAGCTATAGCAAGTTGAGTCAGATCAAATTCTTCTCCACCCCACCCATTTGCAGTTGCCTCAGATTCCTTACGGGACCTTCATCTGACATAATCCTGCCTGCTGGTTCAGGCTACTCCTCACAGCTGTAGCATCCCTAGAGCTGTAGAAGCCATGTGGGGCCTCTCAGAACCATCCCCTTAAAGGCTGGGAAGGGCCTGTCTGAGTAGTTAGCATTAGAGAGTGAGGGGACCCAATATCTTTCTCCAAGTTAACCTCAATTTTAACTGGTTTAAACTGTAGAGGCACCACAGTCATCAGCTAACTGAGCTTCTCTTTGTTGGCATGTATGTTTTACTGAGGCAGTTCCATTTTCGAATGAGAGGGAGCCAGGATATAAACTGGTAATTCACATCTTGTACATTTTGAGCATGAAAAAGCTCCCTATTCTGTACCAGAGGGAGTCCCTGGTGGTGCAAATGATTACCATGCTTGACTGCTAAACAAAAGGTTGGCAGTTCGAGTCTACCCAGAAAAAAAAGCACCTTGGAATAATTGCTTGGCAGTCTACTTCTGAAAAATCATCCATTGAAAACCCTATGGGGCACAGTTCTACTCTGACACACATAGGGTTGCCAGTTTATGTGCCAGAAGCCTAGGAACATATAAGCATTATTGTCTTAAACCAGTATCTGTGAAAAGTGCACCATGAGCTTCATTCCAGAATGTTTCCATTTTGATTTTTATTCTGGGGCAGCCTTTGGCCACAGTCCTTAGAGTGGACTTTTTGTCTTTGACGTGCATGGTGACATGGTCCACCTCCTGAGATATTGGTGTTCAGCAACTAGCCTCTCTGGTCGCACTGCATGTCTCCCTACAGCGTGATGACTAGTCAGAGTTTCCTCTCTGATTTTATGACCTTGGGCAGGATGGGAAAGATCTATGAGGTCATCTTGTCTGTCCTCAGCCAGGGTAGGATTGTTCCCTAATGGTGCAGTTAAGTATTTTGTCCAGTCTTGTTTCAAATGACTCAAGTGATGAGGCCCCAGGACCTCCCTTAGGAAGCTATTCTGCTGCCTTATAACTCTTGCTGTGAGTATTTTTTTTGCATGTGTCTAATACTCAGAGTCTGACACTATAAGGCCATAAAGAGCTAAGTCTGTTTAAGGTAGCTCTTTACCTACGAATGTTCTCATAATAGTCACTTTTATTATAAATCTTCATCCAGTGTGGGAGTTGAGTGTAAGTTACAACTAGACCTGGGGACTAGTTATCCTAAAATGCAAGAATATCCCCCAAATGAGAATCAATGCTGAAAAGCTGCTCTATCTACCAACAGTGTGTGCACACATTAACTGCTGTATGTATATTTTAATATTTCACATAGCAATATGTCTTTTGCTTATGTGGTACTAAATGCAAAGCAGAGAAGCATCTGCTTTTGAATGCTTAGCACAGAATTCATATCTTTTCTCCTTGAAACTACTCTTACAATTGCCCCTCGTTCCACCTGCCAAGGAGTGAGGATCTTGGCCTGGGTCGTTTTCCCATGTGAGATCCATCTGTAATCTTTGTCATTGTTGAGAGCCTGTGGGAGACTAACTATTGCTGGGAGAAAGCTCTCAGGGTGGGTTGAGAGAGGGGAGAAAGAATGATAGGAAGAGGGAGAGAAAAGGACACAGAGGAGGAGGAAGAATAGGAGGAACAGAAATTGGGAATTAGAAATAGAAATGAAGATAAAACTAAAGAAAGGAAGAAATGATGGGAAAAAGGAAAGGAGAAAATACAGAGACTGAATAATGAAGAGAAGAAGAAGAAAATATGAATAGATATGGGTCTGTAGACAGGAAAAGACATTCATACTATCTATCAGTACCAAAAGTCCCCTGACGTTTCACCTTCTGGATCCTTCTTTTGCTGTATGAACCTAGTTCTCAAAGTGTGGTTCCCAGATCAACAGCATCAGCTTCACTTGGGGATTTATTAGAAATTCAAATTCTCTGGCCCCATCCCAGACCTACCAAATCTAAATGCTGGGGTGGGACTCAGCCATCCTTTTTTTCACAAGCCCACCAGGGATTCTGGTGTGGGCTTAAGTTTGGGAACCCGTGCAGTAGGGCATTTTTGTAGGAAGCCGACTGCTTTTAGGAATGACCTGACAGTTCAGAAGGCATTTGTATTTATAATGTGATCGGCTGCTAACTGAAGGATTGGCAATTCCAGTCCACCCAGAGAAGGCTAGGAATAAAGGCCTGCTGATCTACTTCTGAGAAATCAGGTACTGAAAACCCTGTGGAGCACAGTTCTACTCTGACACACATGGGGTCACCATGAACCAAAATCAACTTGATGGCAACTACCCCCCCCCCCCACCAGAAGCTGAAATTAACCCAGGAAGTCCTATTTTTTTTAAATTATTTTTCTCTTGACTACCCAATGCCACATGGCACTATACAGATTCCATATCCTAGCAGGGGATGCCTAAGCCACGCACGTTAGAGGGAACATCATTACATATATATCTCACCTTCCTTAAGTTTTCCTGGTTGATACATCATGGCCAACCAGAGAGAAGGGATCATTAAAGAGTTTATTTTCATCTTTATTTTATCATTTAAAACACGTTTTTTCCAATGAGAGTACTGATGGCATAAAAGGTTGTACTTTGAACAACCAATCCAATTAAAGTGGTTTCATTTCCATCATGTTCACATGAGACAACAGCAAACCCAAGTTGCTTTAGGTAACATTGGAAATATGCGCTCAATATGTTCTTGATATTGCTTGTATATAATTATAATTTCAAACCAAAGTCCTCGTATCCCCCCAAACTGTGTTGTAGGGTAAAGTGTTGTACTTAGCAAAAGAGGGGAATTGACAATCTAAAAGCTCTCCTTCATTTCAAGTGTGGGCCATTGTTGTTTAAGGATTTGTTCTATTGCATGCTGATAAATATTTATCATGGTTAAGTGAACAATCATTTGGAGACAGATACCATTTTATGATGCAGCTTCTCAGGGCGTCCTAATTGTGACTCTGCCTTGGCGTTTTATGTTTTATCGGAATATGCAGGCATATACTTTATGAGGTTGGGTAATGAAGAGAGAGAGACCCCAATAAACATATTTGCTAAGAGTAATGGTTATCTATAGCTCAGCAACCCTCGGTGAGCATAGCCTGTATAACACAACACAAGGCAAGCAGTTCATAGCTCAATTAGACCTAACTTGCTTCATTTTTAGGCATTATGTTATTCTAAATTAACACTATATTTCATATTCTCCAGGTCTGACTATTAACCGGATTTTGGAACCTTCAGGGTTTATTATTTAGTAATCCCTGAAGCTCTCTAGTAGGCATTTTTAAATTCATGCATTAGAACAGATTAAAAATTAGCTAGAAAGGCGTGTTTAATAGCCCACTCCTTTTTTTTTTTCTTTTTGCTAATTGTGCTGGCAGAAGTCAAAAAAAAAAAAAAAGAAAATTCACATGAGGTCAGATCTGGTATGGCACAAATGAACTTGCTACCTGGCTTGCTGCTAATTGTCGCTGAAATAGGGATTATTTAAATTACCAAATAATTTTTGAAATCTCTATAGAATGTCACAGAGCCACAATTCAAGCACACGGACCGGGGATCTTTGTTATTTTTCTTTATGCTTTCAAGTTTTCTGAACAAGAATGCATTTCTAATGTAAACTGGGAAAAAAATGTAAGGCCTCACTATTGATAAAAGAAACAAAACATGCAACTGTTTTTAAAATAGTGGTTAATTAATCCCTAGAAAACATCATTTTATTTCTTGTTGTATCAGCATCATCCCTAATAGTTAATCAGAAATAGAAAGATATTCCCAAACCCTCATTCACAAAGATCATTCAAATGTGTAAGTATATCAGTTGCTCTTTTTCTTTAAAGATTTTTTTTTTTAAGGATATGCTGACAAGCCCTACTTTCTAGGTCCCCATTCACTAACACACCCCGCTGCTTTCTGTTTCTTCTTCCTCTAGTGCATATTAAATCACCGTGTTTAGAGAATAGAAGACACAGCCTTCATCACATCAACTTTAAATCCTATCGCCTATGCCATCCTTGGTGAGGCAAGCTGCCCTCCCTGCCCTTCACACCCAAACCCATCCATTCCTTCAGGCCCACTGGTTTTCCACTAGGGGTAGTTTTGCTCCTAAAGGACCTTTGACAATATCTGGAGATAATTTTCGTTGTCAGGACTTGAGGGGGTGGGGGTCTTGGTGTTGCTATTAGCATCTAATGGGTAGAAGCTAGCGATACAGGTTAGCATTCTACAATGCACAGGACAGCCTCTCCCCTCAAAGAATTGTGTCCTTGTTGTTAGTTGCCATCAAGTTGGCTCCAACTCATGGTGATCCGTGTACAGCAGAATGAAACATTGCCCATTCCCGTGCCATCTTCTGACTCGTAGCGACCCTATGAGTCGGAATCGACTTGACGGCACTGGGTTTGGTTTTGGTTTTTTGGTGCCATCTTCAGGATCGTCAGTGTGCTCGAGTCCATTGTTTTAGCCGCTGTGTATTCTGAGTGCCTTCCGTTCTAGGGAGCTCATCTTCTAGCAGTATATCAGACAATCTTCTGGTAGGATCTGTAGGGTTTTCACTGGCTAATTCTCCGAAGTAGATCATCTGTGACTTAAGACTTTTTCTATCGCACACTGATAAATATTTATCATGGTCAAGTGAACAATAATTTGGAGGCAGATAACCATTTCATGATGCAACTTTTCAGGGTGTCCTGATCGGGCTTTGCCTCACTGTTTTATGTTTTATCGGAATATGCAGGCATATTGATTATTTCCTTTTATATCTTCATTCGGCAGACATTTCTTAAGGGACCACCGTGTGCACAGAGTCTGGCCCTGGAGACCCAGACAACACATGGGAGCTTAGCCTGAAAGCTCCACTGAAACCTGTCTACTATGGGTGAATTTGCTGGTATTTGGAATATCAATGGCAGAGCTTCCAGCATCATAGCAACATGTGAGCCACCACAGTACAACAAACTGACAGGTGGTGGAACAAAGAATTATCCATCTCAAAATATCAATAGTGTGTTGTTAAGAAACTGTGCTCTAGCCACGCCTACCACTGGAAGAATTACCAAACTCTGCTTTACATGTGCTGTGTTATCTGCTTGCCTTGTACTTCCATTTGCTAATTTGTGCTCATGCTTCCAAAGGCACCCCACGCATCATGTCTCCTGTTGCAGCTTCTGCCCCACCCCACCCTCCACTGCACTGCCAGCTGTATGAGAGTCAGGACTGTGTGTCCTCTAGGTCCCCAGGGCTGTGTGCACATGGTGGTTACTTAAGAAATGTTTGTTGAATGAAAATATGAAAATGTTGAGGGGAAATCATCAGAATACATAGTTAATATATTCATAGTCCCAAACTCAAAAGGATATTCACGACCTGGTCCTTTGCCTTCTACCCTCCGTCTAGTCATTCTCCAGCCATAGCCTAGATGCGTGTGTGAATACACTTCTACCATTAAGTCGTGAATTATTTAAACTCTGCCAGTGATTCTGTATACAATGTACAGCAGAATGTATTGCACTTCAAGAGCGCCTGCCAGCCTGCCCAGGATGGCCTCACGTAGTCTTTTAGCTCCACATCGATACACAGGTATTTTCAAATATTGCAGGGGCCTGGAGCCTTTGTGCTCAGGCTTCCGTAGGCATTATCCGTTGTAAAACCAGGCCCCAATCTATATGTCCAACGCCATTCCTAGGCCCCCTTTGATAATCCTTATGGAGGAGAGACACTCAATAGATCTTCACTAATGGGTTCTGACTTCATAAAATGTATTAATGCCTTCTTTTTGAAAGTAAGAGTGCTTTGAATACAAGTCTTTATTGCTTTAGAAGTTCATAAAAGCAAAAGCGTAGTATTTCCCCTGGTGTTTGTACAGTAGGGGAATGGACATACACCCGGGATGAGAATCCCAGCTGCGCTTTTATTGTTTGTGATTTCAGATTTCAGACTGCCTAGTGGGGGAAGTCCATCCTGATTCTCAGCCCTGTCTGCCTGATTTT